>NC_091174.1:3349624-3361494 GCF_040958095.1 Procambarus clarkii
TAACCTAGGTGTAGTTATAGTGTGAGAGCTATGATCGTAGTGTCCTATCTTCCCAGCACTCATAAAAAAATTTTAAATTACCAACGGTTTTGGCCTCTACCACCACCATACTTCATTTGTTTCAACTGTCTACCAGTCTGCTTGCAAAGGTGAACTTTCTTATATTTCTTCGGCAGCTTTGCTCAGTTAATTTAAATCTATGACCTCTTGTCTTGAAGTACCAGGTCTTAGAAATTTTTCCCTATCAACTGTGTCAATAACCGTTACTATTTTTTTCTTTTGTAGTGATCACATTGATTGTCTTTCTTCTATCTTCTAGATGTGGCATATTTAATGCCTCTAACCTTTCCTCATAGCTCTCGTATTTCAGTTCTGGGAGCCATTTAGTTGCACGTCTTTGCACCTTTCCCAGTTTGTTGATGTGCTTCGTAAGATATGGTGTATGCTGCCCCTATCTTGGGCAGCATACAACAGCTACCTACTCCAGCTTTGGTCTCACAAAGGTTGTGAAAAATTTCTTTAGCATTTCACCATCCATGTATTTAATAGCAATTCAGAAATTGGAAAGCGTGGCATAGGCTCATCGCACAATGTTCTCTGTGTGTTCCTCTGGTGACAGTTTGTTAACTATCCTCCAAAAAAATGTTTACTATCCAAAACCATCCCAAGGTCTCTTTCTTTATTGAGAGTTCTGTAACTCCTTTCCACATAATTTGTAAGTTGTGACAGGTCTATTTTTTCCGATTCCACATTCCGTAACAGGGCATTTATTCACACTGAATTCCATTTGGCATTTTGAGCTTCAAGTAGTTATTTTATCTAGATCAAATTGGAGGGCATGACAATTGTCTGCATCTCCCAACTTCCCCAGTATCTTTGCATCTGCAAACATGTTCATATAATTCTGTATTCATTCTGGTACATCGTTTATGTAGACGATGAACATTACTAGTGTAAGAACTGAACCCTGTGGTACTCCGCTATTAACACTCCTCCAGTCAGATGCATCGTCTCTAGTTACTGCGCTCATGTCTGTCATTAGAAAACTTTTCATCCATGTCAGAAGTTGTCCTGCCACCTCTCCAGCATGTTTGTTTCTAGAACAGTCTCTTGTGTGGGACTGTCAAAAGCTTTTTTTTTTTTTTTTTTTTTTTTAGGTCCAGATAGACACAATCAAGCCAACCACCTCTTTCCTGTAGCATCTCTGTGGCTATCATTAAAACTAAGCACATTTGTTACACAATATCTTCCTGTTTGAAAACCATACTGTCTGTGTTATGTCATTACTCAATTGGTGTTCAACCCATTTGGCTTTAACTATTGTTTCTAGTGCTTTGACTACCACACTTGTTAATGCTACGGGTCTACAGTATACTGTAATGTAGAGGTTCCTCTAGACTACCATTTTTATAGATTGGTACTATGTTTGCCTTTTTTCCATGTATCTGTTTATATTCCAGCACAAATACTGGAATATTAATTGGAGTGGAATGCTCAGCTCAGTTGCACATTCTCGCAGCACCAGGTGCAATGCCATCAGGTCCAACTGCTTTATTTCTTCCTAGCCCCTCAAGTCATTTTTTCCACTTTGTCTTGAGATACCGCTTTATATATTCTCTGGTGTGCTCTGGAATTGGTATTGGGTCCAGCTCTGAAATCCTCATTTCATACAAACACACTTTGGAACTGTTCATTTAGCATTTCACACGTTTCTGTTTCATTCTCAGAAGTCCTATTCCCCTGTTCTCAATATCGGCATATTATCCTTTACATGCAGCTTGCTTTTAATAAATTTATAGGAAAGGCCTCGATCTGTTTTACATTTGTCTGCTATACCTTTCTCAAAAATTTCTTTGTCTCTCTGGTCACTGCTGTGAAATTGGTTCTTGCTTGCTTGTAACGCCGGTATATTTGAGGGTTAGGCCTCTTCCTATATTGAACCCATTTTCTTGTCCTTTCCTCTCCGGCCCTCTCACAATTTCTGTTCAACCAATCCTGTTTTCTGGTCCTTGAATCCTGTCTTAAAATCGAGTTTATCAACTGTTTCATTGTCCACGCTCTCTTTCAGATTATACTGCAATGCATATTTAATTTCTAATAGGATATGATCACTCTTTCCCAAGGGAGGTCAGTACTGGATATCAAATACCTCTTCTTTCCTGGTGAATATTAAATCCAGTATTGATGGAACATCCCTTTCCCTCATTCTTGTGGCCTGCTTGATATGTCGATACTACAAGAATGTTTCCAGAATGAGGTTTACAAATCTGCCTGCCCAAATGTCCTCTGTTCTTGCTTCGCTGACCTCCCAGTCTATTGCTGTCAAGTTGAAATCCTCCAGGACTAACAATCATGATTTATCTTTATCATCATTTATTATAATATCTCATGGCCATTATGAGGCTCTCTCTCGTAATCTTGTTCCTCCTTTGTCCATGCGTTGCTTGCTCAAGGGCTGTAAGCATTTACAATTATCGGTTTATCCTGATTTCATTCCTAAACCTAGCACCTTCAAGAACAAGAGGACACTGATTTAAGATAAGGAAACAAATGAACAAATCCACAAGGGCCGTGATGAGGGTTCGAACCTACGCACGGGATGTTCCCAGAGCGTTTTAGTCAACTGTACCATGACATGGTCAAAAGAATTGTAACCTGGAGTGCTACTGCCCTCACTAAGATGGGGGAATTGTGTGAAACCCCGATTGGGCTTCGGAGAAGCTTCAGGATCCTAATGAGGGCAGTAGCACTCCAGGTTGCAATCATTTTGACCATGTCGTGGCACAGTTGACTAAAATGCACCTGTGAACATCCCGTGCATGGATGGGTTCAAACCCTCATCACGGCCCTTGAGGATTTGTTCATTTGATGTATCACGTTATTGTGATTTGTGTGTAAGGAAACAAAGGTGCAAAAAAATATTGGAAAGATTTCTTTTGTAAACAGAGTGGTAGATGGTTCAAACAAGTTAAGTGAGAAGGTGGTGGAGGCTAATACTGTCAGTAATTTCAATACATTATATGACGAGTACTGTGAAGACTGGACACCACGAGCATAGCTCATCGTGTAACTGCACTTAGATAATTACACACACGGCATCTTTGAGTTTGGATACATCGAGAGTACGCTAAGCAAAAATATATAGAGTCAACAGGTGTGTGCAATGTATGGCTTTTTTTGTTAACTTCTGGCAGATCTCTAGTTATAGAAAAATGTTAGCAGATTATTTTTTATTCGTATCTAAGCTCCCCTCATCTAACCTATCCTAATCTAACAACAATAACATTCAGGATGATTAAAAATAATGCTGCTGTGTTTACATACATTAAAATTACTAGGCTGTTCCTTTGACAGTGGTGTGACAACAAATCTTTTTGTTATCATATGTTATACTGTACTAGCTTATATTGGTCCAGGTTTTGTTGGGTTTGTTTTGAATTGTCATAAGCAGCTAAACAGCCGACAGAATTTTAGCCACTGCTGTAATTTGTCGTATTCTCGCTAATTAATATGTTACGCAGGCGCAAAGATGGTTGAGCAAGTGTCCTGTACATTATGCCTAGACTTACATGCAGTGTTGCATGCATGTGCATGCATATACTATATTTAGGAGTGAGAACAATAAATTACAGTGGTGGCTAAAAGTCTAGCAGCCTTTCAGTTGTTTATGACAATTCAAAGGAGCAGATTAGGCATTTTAACGTTCAGTATATAAACACAGCAGCGGCAATATTTGTTCTCTGAATGTTATTCTTACTAGATTAGGGTAGGTTAGATGAAGGGAGCTTAAACACTAATAAAAAATAATCTGCTAGCATATATTGTATAACTAGATGTCTGCCAGAAGTTTAACAACAGCTATAAAACAAATCTGTCAGCTCAATAATTTTGTATAAAATTGTGTTTTATAAGCAAACTAAAAAAAAAAGATGCCACTATATTCTATACAATATAAATAGATAAATAATATAAAAAAATAAATAAATATTTATGCTTAAAAAAAAAACTAACATTTCTTGTGTGTGACTAAATGACAGATACAGCACTTTATAATATTTTCAGTATTCTAATAATATTAGCATTCTCATTTTGGATTAAATTCTTGCAAATCGAGCAAGTATTCATATTTTGCTGCACGATTACCACAACTGTACAATCGTTCCAGTCTGAAAGGGAACGTCAGCGAAAGGATAGAATACTGTATGCTCCTGTGGTGTTTTGTGAATGACCAAAATGCATTACTACTACTACCTTCTTTTTTTCTAGTTATAGCATCTGAATCTCTTAAGAAACATTACTTGGCCATTTTATTGTAGTTCCTGGCCACCGACATAACTATAAAATGTGTGAATAGGAAAATGAATATAAAACTGTGCCAAACAGATGCAGGTTACACTTTTCAAGAGCCTTTAAAAGTGCAACTTAAATATTGCTTTTAAAAGCTCAAATTCTTAAAACACAATTAACATCAAGATGTGAATTATCTGAGCAGAATCAAATTTCATATCAAATGATCTATTATTTAGTGCATAATAATAACTGGCAGTTGGCTGTGGGCATGTTGTATAAATAGGGTGTCTTTCTATTGGCATTCCAGTCGTCGCAACACCAAGCAATTCTGATGCGGCAGAATTAACCCACTAGCAGTCACAAACACACATCAAGCAAATATACCGAGTTCAATGTGCACAGTGAAAACTTTTATAAAAAATATCACTGTAATTTCCCTAAAATAAGCAAGCCATGAAAGTAGCAACCCCATCTGAGTTAGGAGGCTGGCGATTCCAATATCTTTTGGGGCAAACATAGTGGCACCTGCACCACCTTTTGGTTGTCATAAGTAGGGCATAGTGTGGGTAGAGAGACCATCTAAAACCTAGGTCACTCTGTGGCACACTTTCACTGATGCAGAGCATTTATATGTACCCATGAACAAAGTATGACTACTCTGTTCAGCTCTGAGTTTTAAATTTAGTGTACTACAACAAACCATGCTTGTTGAATGTACATTTCAAAGTATAATAGGAAGTATATATAGACACTGTAACCCATTAGTAAAATATCATTGGTCCAGTACTGCAAGGAATATGCAGTCACCACAAGAGGAAGTTATCTCCGTTAAGTCGTGGGTGTTGCACATTACATACAAACTAAAGAGCAACCTAGGTTTCCTTGCGGCCACGAATGTGATGGGCACGGTGAAGGTGCTTGTGCAGGTACCACTTGCTCTTGAATTTATTGCCACAGATGCGACATTCAAAGTTGAGCTCATTGCTGGACATGTGTATGTTCTCCAGGTGCTGCTTGAGGTTGCCCGGAGAGCTATAGGTGCGCTGGCAGATGGGGCACGGCAGGGGCTCAAAGCTGCGCATGATCCCTGGGGGTGGAGAGAGAGAAGAGCCGTCAGCCCTGGTGAGCCAGGCAGCAGCAACAGCAGCAGTACAGCAGCACAGCACCAGCAGAGGGCAACAGCCACTCCCATTTACAACACAAACCAACAGCTTCATTAAACCTGCATGCTATCATTTCCCTGTATTTGCAACTGTATTCAATGAAGTTATATGTCTACTTAGTTTCAGCAAAAAATTTGAAAAATAAATGGAACTAGCACCTAAAAACCCTGTACAGTAATTATTTAAAATGGTCCCTTGAAATCAAAAGCAAATTGTTCACTCTTTTGAATCAAGATTAACTGGCTATTTGATGCACATTGCAAAATTATAGCCAGAACATAAAGATCATCGTTTTAAACTGTGTTTAAAACAATTACTCTATATTATAAATGCTTAAGCACTGACATCAATGACTCCTAAACGCTAAAACATAGAAAACATTTTCTTTTAGTTTCAGATGTCTCTCCCCCCCCCCCACCCCACCCACCCACGTTCTCTGACAGTTACATACATCGCTAACTATTTATCGCTACATCTCTTACTATATCCTTGAAAGATGTTACATTACTTCAAGATGCCAGTCTAGTAAATAAAACTTTTGCACAAAGTTGCCTTCGTCTGCTGTTGGTTTGTGCTGCATGGTAATGTGGCTCAAGATTTATGGTGTGCAAACTGGGGGGTTTTCCTTCAAGAATCAAGTTTACATTCTTGCTTTGAATTTTTTTAATGTACAGTATATAAAATTTATAAAAAAAAAAAAAAGTTGTCAGATAAGTATGCTAATCAAAAACTAAATTTGCACAGCATAAATCTTGAGATGAAAAAAGAGTAAGCTTATTCTAGTCTATGATATTGGAAAAGCACTGTTATGACTATATGGCATAGATAAAGTGTTATAGCTATTACTATTTCAATATTTCATTGGTTTTTCTGTCATTACTCAAGTTTACTTATGCTCTTACTTGGTAAACAAACAAACAAGGCCTAGTACACTAAAGCAAATCAAAATAAGATAAAGATTAAGATCTAATAAAAGGAGCAGAGTAAAAACTCTTCAAGCTAACATGATTACAAAAAAAAGTGTTGGCGTGACCAGGTAGTGCACTCTAAACACAGCTGGCCACAACACAGTTGCTCAAGAGAAGCTACCAGACACCGTCACGACCAGACCACACACTAGAATGTGAAGGGACGACGACATTTCGGTCCGTCCTGGACCATTCTCGAGTCGATTGCGAGATTCACAATCGACTCGAGAATGATCCAGGACGGACCGAAACGTCGTCGTCCCTTCACATTCTAGTGTGTGGTCTGGTCATCATACTTTAGCCACGTTATTGTGACTCATCGCCTGCAGACACCGTGTTAGGCTAAGTAAGCACCAACTAGCGAAGCTGCCTGGTAAATACCCACCCACAACTGCACATTGTTGCCAGAGACCGTAAGACACGTGTAGCATGCTGCTCACTCAAACTTTTGCAAGTGTTAAAAAAACCCAAAATCCAATTCACAGTGATAGATCTGAGCCAAGTTCTCAGTTAACATGATTTAGTAAGCTAAAGATGAACTCCATTTTGAAATTCTAATACAGTACAGTACAATATAAGTGATTTTCAGATATCAATCAGGTTAATCTGTCTGTTCTCAATTTATCAAAATGCAGTTTTTCTTCAGTACTACAAATCTGTATGTTGAAAATAAGTAAATAAAAATAAATAAATAAAGGCCTAAGCAGAAGGCAGCTGAAGAGTTAAAGACATGCAATTGTCCCCACCACCACCACCTCCCACCACACATTAACAAGGTCAACATGCACTATGCATTACAAGGTACATGCAGCAGCAGGCTAGGGTTAATTAATACTAATGTCTACTAGGCTAATACAAGCAAGCCTGCCACCATAGCAGGTAGATGCTAACTTGCAAACTCACAGATATTGAGATATTGGATTTTTATTGTAAATACACCTCTGACAAACAAATTTCAGAGAATGGAAATTAAAGGAAAAATTCCAAATACAATTCAAAATGGTTGTTATGAAATAAATAAATTTAATATCTTTTGTAATCTATCCTACTACGTAACAAAAAGAGGAAAATATACCATGCGCATTCTAATTTGCAATGAATCAAAATTAAAGAGCTAAACACTGACTGCACCACCTACGACATCAATAAAGACAGTACTGGCTAATGCAAAACATAAAATAAGAGCACTATGTCTGCCTAGACACTAGTGAGCGAGGCATATTTGTGACAGCTGGTGTGGCCTACATACCTACACAACAGACTAGGGGGTGAGGGGGTGTGACCTTGCGTGACCTTGAGTGGCCAAAGCCACGATCTGCCATGCCAGACAGAAGTGGCATACGAATGCGCAGGGGAAGGGGAGGTAACGGGCTCCCATCAGCCATGTGTCCAGCCACAGGGGATCCATCATTGGGGACGAGTTTACTAGATGATGGGCCTATGCAGGATGTGATCACGCTGGGTACCTATATGATACACCCCTTAGATATTTCCTCCTCTCAGGATCACAAGGACTAAACACTTTACTCTTGTCACTTTAAATTCTTCTTAATGTGTTTCACTACATTTCTTGTCCTTTAAACACTGACATGCAAAATTATAACTTGCAATCATAAGGAAAAAGTTCAAAATCTTGCTGTTCACTTATCAGGCACTGCCACTCTTATGCACTCTTCATGATGAGTTTCCAAGCTTTTAGCTGCCGACTTTCAATTCCCATAAAAGATCAGCACATTGAAAACACGGCTTTGAACTCGTATTTATATATTTTCCATCAGTTTATTTAATGACATGTATATTATTATGTTTAGGTCTCAACAAATCACATGGCTGTTAAAAACAAAATGCCTAAAATGACTGGACTAGTTGCAAAATCAAGAATGTTTGCTGTTCAGATGAAATCTCAAAAAAAAAAAAAGCCTAGGTAATACATGGTGACATCCCCTAGGTAGTTGGATACTGTAAGGTGGTGGCAGTTGCAGAGTTGGATGACCTTCTACAACCACTAGATGAGGGTTTGTGCAGTGCAGGTAATACCACCTCACCAGCACCAATGTTACAAGTGTAGCAGCCAGGTGCACACTGCCTGGTGCTTGTAATTACAACAAGACATGTAGGCTTCTGCAGGTGCTTGTAGCCCATGCAAACAAGTCATAAGGAAACTTTTAAGCTACAAAAGTGTATTGCACAGGCATATAATTTGTGAACATGGAGACAAATGTTAGATATTACAAACATGAAATAAAAACAACAAATGTAGTGTTAAAATTTAAGTCTTTTAGACATTTGTATTTCCTAAAATAATATGTGAAGTGATGCTAATCCAACATGAGACAGAAAAGGTTTCCCATTGCACAGTTTTCAAGAACATGAAAAATATACTACAAAATCCCCCTCCAACACAGATACAGGATAACATTATGTGACAGACTTGTTACCACAAACAGCCATACAAAATTTCTTCATTATATCATATTTTGAAGTGTAGCAAGCCATTCCATTCTTCTTTCACAATGGGCTAAAATGGGATACTTATGGAAACAAATAGCAACGTTGTCATAAAGATTAATCCAGACATAATATGTTTTTGTATTAAAAAAAATTGTGGTTCCTGTAACATTGAAAAAAATAAAATGTTCAATAATCAAGACAGCTAAAAATTGATTTCACAATGCTCAGGTTTGCCTTTGGAAGTTTTTCCTTTTACATGTATATTGTACTTATATATGAGGTTCTGAGAATATATACTCACAACTAAAGACAGTTCACTGCTGTATAGTACTTCAGCAATATGAACATCACTCGGGAAATCTGCATTCAACAAGCCACAGATGTTTTGGTTAAGATGATTTCATGCAGAAACCATTAAATTTTTTAATACAGAAGAGAATTTAATGCCTATATTTTTCCCTATAATTAGGAACGTACTTTGAGATTGGGGAAAGGGTGGGGTGGGGGCAGGGAATGACTGTTAAAGTTTTCACAAACAAAGAGAAATCAACACAAATCCAACTGGCAAGCTACATGTACTAATGGCACCTGATAACATGAAGGGGAAGGAAAAGGGATCATCATCTATATATATACTTTCTGTAATAGATCATTTCAGCCTGGGATCATCTGTTGCTATAGATTATAAACATTACAAACATACACAAGGAGGTCCAGGTTTTCAAGCCGGAGCATTCATAATACAAATGCAGTAAAAATTACTCTAATACGAGGCTTCCTTATTGTGCTTTCAACCAGTGGCTTAATTGTTGGTTCCAACTCATTTGTTCATAAGTTAGACTAACGTAGTATCTTTAAAAGAAAAATGGATCACACATAGTAGAGGATAGTTAACTGAAGCTGAAGACGGCATGCAATGGAGTTAATACAAGATGTCTTGAAACCAAACTTGATGAAACAAATACTGATAAAGCTAATGACATTTTACAATGCAGTCATTTTAATTCCCCAACTGCTACATTAAGTAGAACTATCCCATATGAGAACACTGTACTAATTCCCAATTGCCATATTGATTTGCTTCAGGGATTGGTACATGGCAAACATTCACCATTATGAAGGAAAAAGGTGCTAAATATTGGCTACAGTCTTTTAATTAAAAACAAAGGATAAAAGAGTACTGTATGTTGCAATATATTCTTAAAAAAATGTTCCGCAAGGGATAATTGGTAATACTACAAATCGAAACTGGATAAAGGCAAATGCATGCATTTTTTCAAACGACATAAATAAGGATTTGGCAGATATTTTTAATCCTTTTTATGCTATTTCCGTTTGTGGAAGTAATTACTGTAGTTACTCAATATTTAAACAAAGTAAACAAGGCTTCCCTTTGAAGATGAAATATTCACGGTATTGCTGGTAGGAAACATGGGCTGCATCTGCCCTAGTAGACATGTGATGCTCCACTTCACACACATAGCTTAAGTGCAACAACTATGCAATTTCTATATTTAAAAACTGCACATATAACAAAATTTGAAGCAGAAGAAATTCTATATCAATGGTTTATTCTGCACGACACATACATCATGGTTCCCAAATAGAATGAAGCACTACCTGTATGTACTGTAAATGTACTGTTTGTTCTAAATTGTGATTATACTATACACTAGTGTGTGTAACTAATTACCCAAGTGTAGTTACAGCAAAAGAGCTACGCTCATAGTGTTAGAACGCATTTGTGCGCGAGCAACCTTTATGAAAATATTATATTATATTATATTATATTATATTATATATATATATTATAAATGAATGAATGAATGAATGAATGAATGAATGAATGAATGAATGACCAAAAAAGTGAGATTAATAATTCTAAACACAAATTCTCAATGTTTCTTTGTTTCTTTTTACTGTGGATGGCAATTGAAAAATCAATTCTCTAAAATTCATTTTTACTTCTAGTCTGACGCAATGCTTGAACGCGTTTCGTAATAACTTATTACATTTTCAAAGACTTCTGTTTACACACACAATTGTAACTTAAACACTAAACAGAGTTTTACTTATGCTAACACTAAACAGCTTATCATTCTTACATATACTTGCACTTGGGTGAGGTGATATAGTGCAACAGTTTTGGATGAGATGAACAAATTTGTGACAAACGGTCGACATAACACGAAACAATGGGTATTAATTGGATGGAAGCAACTGCAGAGGGCCTATTGGCCCATACTTCCTCTTGATGCTTCTATATTGGTACGGAGTCTTGAAGTGGGTAGAATATAGTTGTGCATTAATTGGCTGTTGATTGCTGGTGTTGACTTTTTGATGTGTAGTGCCTCGCAGATGTCGAGCCGCCTGCTATCCCTGTACCTATCGATGATTTTTGTGTTGTCTGTTAAGACTTCTCTGGTGACGGTCTGGTTGTGAGAGGAGATTGTGTGTTCCTTAATGGAGCCCTGTTGCTTATGCATTGTTAAATCGCCTGGAAAGAGACGTAGTTGTCTTGCCTATATACCGAGTTCTTTGGGGCTTACAGTCCCCAAGTGGTTATTTGAAGGCATAAACGACGTTGGTCTCTCAAGGCATTCTGCTTTGTGTCTGGAGAGTTTTTCATGAGTAGGTTAGCCGTTTTTTTTTTGTTTTATAGTAAATCGTCAATTGTATCTAATGATTTTTGTCTGTAGGGGATTCTTGTAATAGTAGATTTTTGCCTACAGACAAAAATCAGAAGATACAATTGACGATTTACTATGAAACCAAAAAAACGGCCAACCTACTCATGAAAAACTCTCCAGACACAAAGCAGAATGCCTTAGAGACCAACGTCGTCTATGCCTTCAAATGCCCACTTGGGGACTGTAAGCACCCAAGAACTCAGTATATATGCAAGACAGCAACATTTCTTTCCAGGCGATTAACAATACATAAGCAACAGGGTTCCATTAAGGAACATATATTCTCTATTCTCTTCACAGCCAGACCA
>NC_091174.1:3361994-3524494 GCF_040958095.1 Procambarus clarkii
CAAGTGTAATAGTGAAAGTATTGGAAAAGCTAATCAAAACTAAATGGGTAGAACACCTGGAGAGAAATGATATAATATCAGACAGACAGTATGGTTTTCGATCAGGAAGATCCTGTGTATCGAATTTACTCAGTTTCTATGATCGGGCCACAGAGATATTACAGGAAAGAGATGGCTGGGTTGACTGCATCTATCTGGACCTAAAAAGGCTTTCGACAGAGTTCCACATAAGAGGTTGTTCTGGAAACTGGAAAATATTGGAGGGGTGACAGGTAAGCTTCTATCATGGATGAAAAATTTTCTGACTGATAGAAAAATGAGGGCAGTAATCAGAGGCAATGTATCGGAATGGAGAAATGTCACAAGTGGAGTACCACAGGGTTCAGTTCTTGCACCAGTGATGTTTATTGTGTACATAAATGATCTACAGTTGGTATACAGAATTATATGAACATGTTTGCTGATGATGCTAAGATAATAGGAAGGATAAGAAATTTAGATGATTGTCATGCCCTTCAAGAAGACCTGGACAAAATAAGTATATGGAGCACCACCTGGCAAATGGAATTTAATGTTAATAATGTCATGTTATGGAATGTGGAATAGGAGAACATAGACCCCATACAACCTATATATTATGTGAGAAATCTTTAAAGAATTCTGATTAAGAAAGAGATCTAGGGGTGGTTCTAGATAGAAAACTATCACCTGAGGACCACATAAAGAATATTGTGCAAGGAGCCTATGCGATGCTTTCTAACTTCAGAATTGCATTTAAATACATGGATGGCGATATACTAAAGAAATTGTTCATGACTTTTGTTAGGCCAAAGCTAGAATATGCAGTTGTTGTGTGGTGCCCATATCTTAAGAAGCACATCAACAAACTGGAAAAGGTGCAAAGACATGCTACGAAGTGGCTCCCAGAACTGAAGGGCAAGAGCTACGAGGAGAGGTTGGAAGCATTAAACATGCCAAAACTAGAAGACAGAAGAAAAAGAGGTGATATGATCACTACGTACAAATAGTAACAGGAATTGATAAAATCGACAGGGAAGGATTCCCGAGACCTGGCACTTCAAGAACAAGAGGTCATAGATTTAAACTAGCTAAACACAGATGCCGAAGAAATATAAGAAAATTCACCTTCGCAAATAGAGTGGTAGACGGTTGGAACAAGTTAAGTGAGAAGGTGGTGGAGGCCAAGACCGTCAGTAGTTTCAAAGCGTTATATGACAAAGAGTGCTGGGAAGACGGGACACCACGAGCGTAGCTCTCATCCTGTAACTACACTTAGGTAATTACTTAGGTAATTACACACACACACACACACACACACACACACACACGCGCGGGATCCAAGAGTCAATGCTCGATCCTGCAGACACAACTAGGTGAGTACACACACACACACACACAAGCTACGAGGAGAGGTTAGAGGTATTAAATATGCCAAAACTAGAAGACAGAAGAAAAAGAGGTGATATGATCACTACATACAAAATAGTAACAGGAATTGATAAAATCGATAGGGAAGATTTCCCGAGACCAGGAACTTTAAATCTATGACCTCTTTTTCTTAAACTAGCTAAACACAGATGCCGAAGAAATACAAGAAAATTCACTTAAGCAAAGAGTGGTAGACGGTTGGAACAAGTTAGGTGAGAAGGTGGTGGAGGTCAAGGACCGTCAGTAGTTTCAAAGCGTTATATGACAATGAGTGCTGGGAAGACGGGACACCACGAGCGTAGCTCTCATCCTGTAACTACACTTAGGTAATTACACACCCACCCACCCACAACAACCATCCGAACAAGGTACTAGTATGTACAAAACTAGATGTATACATTTTTATAAAGCTGCTTGAAGGCCTTTCTAATGCTCTCCTTCCCTAGAAGGAAATTATATTTCTTTTGCCTTTTTTTCTAAAATGAAAAATACATTTCTTACCTTAATGCCTCCCAAAACATTAAGCTCAACGCTGGAACATACCTGCAAAGGATACACACATTATTATTATTCAAATATTCATGTATATAACTTGTTAATACTGCCAGACCACTGCCAGTATTAACACTGGCAGAGTTAATACTCTAAGTGTATAGTTATAGTATTTGGAAACCTGAAGCATTATTTACTCGCTCAAATTTTTTAATCGTACACTGGAGGATTGATATGTAACCCCATCTAAACACATGAAATAAAACAAATGTGACTTGTGAATCCATCCTGGTAAGTTTCTATTTTATACCCTATAAAGAACCAATTTGGCCATTTGCTAATCAAGGTTATAGAATTTTGGCTGTATCATTTGTAATACTCCACGAATATTTTGGAATCTTTCAATAATTACATAAATTAAACTTTCTTATGAATAAATAAATCTTTTTATGAATTTACCTTGGGCACAGTATGAATGACTTCATCGGCAGGCATGGTGGTTGGGGTGGTGGTTATAGTAGAGGAGGCTGTGCCATTGGTAGTCTCTCCATGGTTGTTCTTTTCAGGAGGAGGATCTAACATGGCCATCCTTTCTAAACGAAGCCGTTTGCAGGGTGGCAAGGGAGGGGGTGGGGAAGGGGTGCGTTCGGGTGCTTCCAAGCGTGGGGGTCTTTCACTGGCTTGAGATACCACTGTGAGGGGTAGAGGCCCTTGAGGAATGCCTGTGGCACTGCAGTTAGTGCTGTTACTACTACTGCTGCTGCTGCTGCTTGGAGGGCCACCAGTCACCCCTTGAGGTGGTGTCGGGAGGGTACCGCCTGCCAAGGAAAGGGGAGGAGGCACCAAATGAGGGGGTAAGTGGAGTTGCGTGGTGAGGTGGTTCCCTTGCTTGTCTGTATGGTGCGGTAACAACTGAGGCACAAGGGGCCTTTCTAAAATGGAAGGTGCAGGTATTCCACCCATTGCTATATTTCCTAGTCCACTTAATGAGGACTTCAATGCTGACAAAGGAGATATGCTGTTCAATCCTCCCTGAAAAAGGATAAGCAAATTATTAGTATACAAATTATATACAGTATACTGTACCATCTATTTATATAATGTAATATATAGTCCATCTCCTATTCCTTTCTATCAAAAAGACATAACCAACAATTTTATCTCGTGAAAGTTAGCTGCCAACTCAAATTAAAATACAATGGCAAAAACCAAGCATGTGGAGCAACTCACATGGTCTTTACGGTCGTCGGATGATTCTGCCAAGCCTCTGATCTTAAGAGCCTCGGCAGTGTGTAGGAAGGCACCCAACTGAACTTGAGAGATGTTAACCTCCCCCGCATACATGAATTCTAGTAAACTTCTCATGTGTGTATATGCCACATCACGTAATATTATGATCGGGTGTGTACATGGATTTCCCTGTAAAGAACAAAATTACCAACATTAAATTTCCACCAAAGAACAAATGCAGTAATAAAAACAAAGACAACAATGTAGATAGTTCAACATCTAACATTACAAAACAGATTAACACAGAATTACCAAATATATTAAATAATGCAACCCAGCCGAGCAGCGGGCACTTTGATCCTTGCAACCATTGCAAGGAACCTGCAAGGCATGGTATACAGGCTAGCGTTAGTATAGCCATCAATAACAGAGGCCCATAATTATATCTACAAATTCAAGTACTGAATTACAGATTACTGTACCAGTAACATCAATACAAACTCTGTTTCCCCTTGTCAGCCAATCGCAACCCACACTTTCAGCGCCCTGTTGTCACCAGGTGGCAAAACCTCACACTACCTCCAGTTTACCTACTGTTACGATTGCCGTCTTATGTGCTACCTTTCCGGCTTTAAGTCATTTTCCTACCACCTTTGTACATCCTAGATAGCCTGGAGAACATTTTATTTATGGGAAGGCTGCGAGTTGCAGCATTTTTGAGAAATTCAAGTTTTTAGTTTCAAGGGGAGAAAGTCGCATGAGCAACTTTCAAGTAGCTGAGTGGGTAACACCACGTAAGACAGAAGCTGCTGGTCAAGTGCCGACATGAAAAGGCCCACCGCAGAGATCCCGAACATGTCACAGAGCCACCAGAAGGACACATCATCAACAATCTACTACACAGAAATCATGGGAATAGAATGGAAAGGAAAGACCATCAGCAAGAACATTGGACACATCCTACACATGAACTACATAGAGAGTGAAACCCCGAGACACCAGAAGAGCTACACACAGACCAACTTCACGGAGGAAAAATCCAAAGAGATCCTCCATAATTCAGACAATGAGCTACCAGGGAACAAACAGAGTAGTGCTGGATAATGGAACCCAGGAGATGGCCATGCTGCAGAGCTTGCCACAAACGTGCGTACCATACTATACGTCCAACAGAGGACCCACCTATGACACTGGCTGATCTACTACTGGCCAAAAAACCTTAAACTAGGGCCAAGGAATTCAGTACAAGGTCGAATGATGCAGGAGGAGGGTGCCTCAAAACTAATCCCAGATGAAGGGCGAGCACACGCCCAACAGACCTGGCAGTGGTGAATGGGGTGGTACCGAAGGAAAGAGTAAAGTGCCTGGAGCCATATTCTGCCAATAGGATATACCACACAGGTAAGGATCAAAGGATCAGGCTCCTGCAAAACAACTATATAAAATGTCACTGAACTTGCGGTAAAAACCAATACCAGATGGAAGAATGCTTGCAGATGGAGCAGAGCTGCCAGCAGCATAGAATCCAAATTTGACCAGAACACACAATGGAATCAAAATGAGACCTCTGCCAAGTCACCAGGAACACAAACCGGGTGAGCTGCAAAAGAAACAAATCCCTATTTTGCAGACATGCAGACTAGTTGTGAGCCCAAACCAGATAGTCATCGGAGCAGGCCAGAAACAGAACCATAACTTCCATAAGGAAAACCCAGTCCCCTGCTCGCCAACAATGTAACCAAACTGCAGATAATTAAGAGACAGCTTCTGGAGCCCTGATTGCAGACCAGGGTCATTAACATGCTTTTCCAAGAAAGATTCTAAAAAGGTCATCAGAAAAAGGATTGTAGAACATTTGAAGATGGTAAATTTTATAAGAGGGGCACACCACATCTTAACGCTTTCTTCCTCCGGGGACGAAGTTGATGTCCACAAATAACTGCAGATGTCCGGCGGGGACGCATGTGGTGCCCAAAATGAAAATACTCGTTAGAATTCCATTTTTTCCCCGATCTCCACTTTGCCAACGCTTCACGTTTCATCCTTCCATGTTTCACAGATTGTTTTATTACTTATTTTTCTTTATTTACATCCAGAGAGCTTTTATATCCATATGTGCAACATACATGTAAAATCCAGACAATAATTGTTTAAATCTTCTTATGTTGATAACCGCATTACTCTGTGAATCAACAATTGCCAATAACCGCTGTCTAAAGGTTAAATTAATAAGAGGCGGGACAAGGGAGCATCAGTGGAAGCTGGACATGCTATCGAGTCAAAGAACTGTAGGAAGTTCTCATTGCCTGTACTGTACAAGTGATTGGCATGTGGAATGCACTGAAGGAAGAGGGTGTCTAAGCCAAGTCCATCCACAACTTGAAGAAAAAATATGATGAAACTGTTAATGCTGCAAAAAGTAATAAGCACATCAGATATATAAATAACTAGAAGGTGGGGCATAAAAAGCCAGATTTTACTCCCCTGTAGTCACCGATAAGTAAGCACCTTTCCCCAAGTCGGAAAAAGTGACACGACACAAGCAACACTAGGACAAGTGCAGTTGGAGGCTACAAGTAATACTTCAACCCCCAAAAAGACAGGAAGCTGCAAGCAAGGGCGAGGAATGGGATTGACAATCTCAACAGGGTTGCAAACGTGATGTAAATATATATACGCATGCCCTGTCAAAGACAAATGTGAAAAGAGCGAGATGCCAACAAATGTCGGACCGAAGGCAAACAATCAAGCTGGAAATGGGGCATCCACAGACCCTCTTCTGGCTCCTCCCAGCCGTGAAAGCACCAAGAAACAAAAACTTTGGGGTTAGAGCCATGATCTGCACTTAATGCTGTGGATTGAACAGCATGTTATCTGTGGGAAGAAACTATGCCTTCCGAGAAATAGTTCTAGCTAGAAAGTATTTGCATAACTACTTCTGCCGCCACTGCAGAAGGGGCAATCACAAGAGAAGGTCCAGCTACACACTAGAACCACCCATCACAGACTCCATGTCAGAGGGGCTAGGGGAAGGGAGAAAGAGGGGTAAACTTTGAATTAGTGAAGTACATGAGGCTCCCCAATGCAATTCCCAACCACAAGGGGGGTGGGGCCAATGTTGGGACAACCAGTGACACCAAACACCAAAAACAAACACTAGGAAACCATTTCCCGAGTGTCTGCTGCCTAATAAATTCATGAATACAAGACATAAAACAAATTATAAAACCTCATCCTTGAAGAGAGGCGCAGCAAGAATGTATACCCAATGATGTAACAAGTTGCAGGTCTCCAGGTGGAAGAGTCAGCCACCCAATAGGCAGCATGGCAGAGGTAGAGGAATGACCAAGCATGTAACAATACTAACAGGTATCCTTAATACTCCCAAGATGCAAACATGGGATCGATGCAAGCATACCGGAACAAATGTAGATATTTTCAAGATAAATCTAGTTTTCTTCAAGAAATGCAGGACCAACTGGGCTGGTGGTGGTTATGTGGGCCTCCAGGCCACTCCAAGCAACAGCCTGTTGGACCAATCTCCGAAGTCAAGCCTGGCCCTGACCTTGACTTGGGGAGTTGAACTCCCAGAGCTCCATCTAGCAAGTATCCAGCAGGTGGGCCAAGCCATTATAATCCTCACTATCCATGTGGCTTACCAGGGTCTGTAGGTAAAGACCAAGCAGGTAAACCAGGCACTAAAGATACTCTCCGAGAAGAACCAACACCAAATGGAGCACCAAAGAAAAACATGACTGAAGAGCATCACCAAGGACTTACAGGCTATTCATGCCTGTGCCACCTCTTGGGTGGCTTAATCATCTTCATTCAATCAATCACCAGGGATGCCATATGTATAATCATGGAAGGTTACCTTGACCTTGAGGTGCTTCCGGGGCTTAGCGTCCCCGCGGCCCAGTCGTCGACCAGGCCTCCTGGTTGCTGGACTGATAAGCCCTAAGACTGGAAGCCCTAATGAACTTCTTAAACAATAAAACCCCAGAATGCTCACAACCTCAGAACTTCACAGAGGAGTCAAAGGCACATGTACTACTTGTATGATTTGTTTCTTTACTTTCTGGGGGAATGGGGTGGATTATTTGGCGATTACGAATTCCTCCCCCCCCCCCCTCATGCTCTCGGCACCTCTGAGAAGTATCAGAGGGCGGGGGGGGGGGGGGGGAAGGGGGGTAGGTTTTGGCCTCTGGTCTTCACTAAGCTTTTAATGCCTTGCTATCTCAGTGCAGCTACCAACAGAAGTTGCCATTTGGCCCCTCCAGAAAAAACAAGTCTGGTTGGAGGCAATTTGTAGGGAAGCAGTAAGTGTATTTATTATGTACTGTATATAACAATTCACAAGAAGCACTGTACATCAGGTCTTATGAAGCTGTGGGGTGCTCCTGTGGATGATTGCTGGAGTGTGGTGGTGTTTCTTTATATATAATACAACATGAAAATAATAACCCACTATTTCGAAAACATGAGGAAATGTAATCAGTACTGAGGAATCCCGTGTGACGAGCAGCCCCATCTACAAGCATTTCAAGTATCGAGCGAGCCACTCACAGAAAATTTGTCTCCATTGTCGAGCTTCTGCTTGATTAACGAGAAAACCACGTGGTACTTCCTAGCATTCCCACTGGTTCTCACAAATTCTCGGATGCCTCCGACGACAGTGTTGTTGTTTTATCGCGCAGGACAAGTATCCCTTTGCACTTATTTGCGCTTATTTGTAGGGTTTTTGTGGTTTTGTGACTACAATTTGTAACCCACAATGTTGCCGAAGCTGCTGCTTGCTAAAGATACTGTTGTCAGGAGGAAGACAGACAATTACTGTAGATTTCAAGAAGGAAATTGCCTGACTCGGAGGTGGATTCTCCTTCCACACCGTAACCCCTCTCCCCCTTCCCATCTCCCCATCGCCTCCCTCGAGCCAGCAATGACTCTTCATAAGGTAAAGTGCAATTGAAAATGGTAAAACAAAACAGTTATAATAATTACATGTATTATAACTACATTATAAAATTTCATTGATGTTTTTCGGGGGTGGAAAGGATTAATTTATTTCCATTATTTTAAATGGGGAAATTCGTTTCGCAAGACGAGCGTTTCACATGACGAGCTCAGTGCCGAAACGGATTAAATTCGTTAATCGAGGCTCCTCTGTATTTCAATCCTGGGGTTGGGATTCATATATACAGTACAGTCTACATTTCCTCATGTAATCAAAAAGTGGGTTATTATTTTCATTGATTAGTGCATCATTGCACTTCATTCTCATTATGTAATATATGTATTCGATAAATGTGACCATGGAGTGATAGCACGTAAAATGAGGTCAATGGGAATAACTGGTAAAGTAGGACAGTGGATACTCAATTTTCTGTCGAACAGAACACAGTAACAGTCAAGCAAATGAATTCGAGTCCAAGCTCGATTAAAAGCTCTGTGCCTCAGGGTACAGTCCTTGCACAACTGCTTTTCCTTATTCTCATATCACATATAGACAAAAATACAAGTCACAGCTTCATATCATCCTTTACAGATGACACAAAATCAGCATGAAAATTACCTCTGCTGAAGACATTGAAAAACTACAAGCAGATATTGATAGACTTCGACTGGGCAGCAAAACACAATTAGATTTGCCCATAGTAGAAAAGCAGCAGATAAAGGATTTGCGAATAATGATGTCTGACGACCTAACGTTTAGGGAGTATAACCAAGCAAATATTGCGTCAGCCAGAAAAATGATAGGATGGATTACGAAAACTTTCAAATCCAGGGATCCCATCATAATCTTTGTACTGTACTAAACAAATCCCTTGTGTCCCATCTTGAGTACTGCTCAGTACTCACTTTCTCCTTCAGAGCAGGAGAGATTGCCGACAGAGAAAGTTCAGAGACCATATACGGCATACATAGAAATGATAAAGCACCTAAATTATTGCGATCATCTCAAAGCTCTTCAAACGTACTCCCTAGGAAGAAGACGAGAGAGATATCAAATAAGATACACGTAGAAAATACTGGAGGACCAGGTCCCAAATCTACACAGTAAAATAATAACACACTGGAGTGAACTATATGGAAGCAAATGCAGAATAGAACCAGTGAAGAGCAGAGGTGCCATAAGCACAATCAGAGAACACTCTATAAACATCAGGAGGTCCACAGTTGTTCAACATCCTCCCAGCGAGTATAAGAAATATTGCCAGAACATCAAGAGAAAACTAGATTGATTTCTTCAAGAAATGCCGGACCAACTGGGCTGTGGTGGTTATGTGGGCCTGTAGGCCGATCCAAGCATCAGCTTGTTGGACCAAACTCTCAAGTCAAGCCTGGCCTCGGGCTGAGCTTGGGGAGAAGAATTCCCAGAACCCCATCAAGCAAATAAGCAGGTATATAGTGTACAGTATATTATTTCCCCCATTTTCTCCTAACTGATGCCTTCCAGCTCATGAAAATGGGACCTACTGATAATGAATAAATTAATAAAAAAAAATTTGGGTTGTAGGAGAGGGAATGCAGTGCATTATGATAGTTTGGGATGCTAATGGTCCGAGTGTTTGCATAAGCTACACAACTCGTGAGCAGAGATGCTGAGGCAATGGTGTTAATTCATTCACAAATTACACACAGCCTTGAATGGTGATTTTTCCTTTTAAATAAGTGTTGCTTTGATTATTTGGGTATTGATGATTGAATCTCCAACCATGTAACAACAATTTGAGTTTATGAATTAATTCGCAGCTCGTCAGTGAACAAATTTTGTTGAGGAAGACCAACTATACCAGAAGTGCCAGCAACCAGGGTACTGGATAATTCTCTAGACATGTATAATGACATAACGTGAGAGCCAGTAGTATGTATACCTGATAAACAAAAAAACAGAAAATACATATATCATTTCTACCAACCTGTAGAAGCTCCTTGAAGTAAGGACTGCACGCTGAGAGGACAACCTTGTGTGCCTTCAGTTGTTGACCGTCACAAGCTAAGGTAACATCCACAAAGTGCTCCCCTTCCCTCAAGGTCTCAAACTCTGCTGTTATGTTTGTGCGGTAGTTATTCCACCGCAAGCAGAAGTGTTGTTCCACCATCTGCAAAAAGATAAAACCAATATTAATACATATAAAGCTATGCTAAGTTAATTTCCTTACCCTAATTTAAAGTTTTAAGCTATGTATCTCATTTTCATCAACCCAAACATAATCTTTGTACTGTACATGTATGCATACACACTTAAACCACCAAACTAACATTTTCAAGGAAAGGGAATCCCCAGAGGGATGACGAATATGAAGAGTAATCCAGTGGAAGGAGATATCAACAATACAGGAAGGAGATATCAACTACAGGTGGCTCTCAAAATGTTGCAGAGTACAGTCACAAATTTGAATGAATAAAATCTGGTGGGTGAGGTGTTGCAGAGTTTGTATGCATGTGTGTGAGTGTGTGTATTTATGTATGCATGCATGCATGTATTCACTTAGTTGTGCTTGCGAGGGTTGAGCTCTGCTCTTTTGGCCCGCCTCTCAACTGTCAATCAATCAACTGTTACTAACTATACCCCCACCCCCAGGAAGCAGCCCGTAGCAGCTGTCTAACTCCCAGGTACGGTACTTATTTACTGCTAGGTAACAGGGGGCATCAGGGTGAAAGTAATTCTGCCCATTTTTGTTTCTCGCCGGCGCCAGGAATCGAACCCCCGGCCCACAGGATTATGTGTCCCGCCTGCTGTCCATTCAGCCACCAGCGCCCTGGTGTGTACGTGTGTGCAAGTCATATGTAAAGATTTATGTAGAGGGAGTCGAATGCACTATCAGTCAGCCCTAGGCTACGCTGCTACATTTACCACTGGTAAACACAGTCATCCCAGTCCTCTTACTTAGTTTCCATTGTTTTTTTGCTCACTACTCATACCAACACTTTTCTCCCTTTTATTTACAAAAGCCATGATCTGCTTCATTTTCTGTTTTATGTTGGAAAGAGTATTAGCACCAATGCCATACTTCTTGGCCAGTCACTTGCCTCCCCCAGTCACGATCATGTTTCTAATGAAAATTATAGTACAGTACTGTACTTTCCAACTAATCTGAAGCTTGGAGGTGAAGATCAGGTTTAGCAGATTTTATCCATATTTTAAGGAGACCCATTATATGGAGGTCCCGAATCTGAAGGGTACACTATAGTTATGGATGATGCAATACATTGTAGGATAAGGCAATATGCCAAAAAAGTGAAAAGTTCAAAGAATAATGATAGAAAAAATGCAAAAGCAGAAACTTTATCCTGTAAACTGCAAACAGGTAATCACTCATGTTATACAGTATATGTACAGTACTAGCTTAAAGCGCAACATTGTACTGTACTATCAAATGTGGTGAAAAAAGGCACATCTGACCATTGTACCTCTGGCTCTCAACACCAAACTCTCATACATAGGCATATAATACCTTAACTTTTGTTTACAATTCACATTATACATGCACGGTAGCTTTGTGCATTTCTACATGCTAACTCATATACTATGAGATATGGAGTGAAGCGAGGTATGCCGATTTTTGTTGTCGGTGTCAGTTTTCACTGGTAGCCAAATGATACCTCATGCAAGCTCATATGCCACCACAGGATACAAGTAGCAGCTCACAGTTGCCGAAGAAGTCTTTCCGTTAACCTGACCTGATTTTTGGTTCACAACATAAAATAAAGCCCAGTACAAAATCCTTCAGTGAATACGGTTTTATTCCAAGAGCTGTTTGTGTCCAGTTGCAATCATTTCTAATACTGTACTGATAATTGGTCTGATAAAAGTTTTGCCAAAACACTTTTGTCAAAGGACTGCAATGATCATGCTTCTTTAACATTAGATGGCAACCTAATCCATAAACTTGCACCAAAGTACACTAGAACCTCTGCCACGTCCACAGTCCATGACCAAGTCTCTTATGAAGGCTAGACCAAAGCAAAATAATTGCACCAAAATACCTGATGCAGCTAAAAAGAAGCTACAGCTGCAGCCAATGCAGTTTATGGCTCAACTCACCATCAAGAATTAGTTGAGAGGAGAGAGAATCAAGTTGTGAATAGCGAAGAAAGCATAAGTAGACTCTCAAAGATAGACAAACATGAGATGTTGACAAGCCCAAAGGAACCTGCAAATCAAATCACAGCATCAGAGATTGAAGCAGATAAATTATGCAATCGGACACATTATCCATAGCGACAAAGACCGAATGAAATTACTACTGAACACAACTGGATTGTAAAAAGTTCCAATGCCAAACACAAATGGAGAACTTGTTAGTCTACTGTTAGCCTAGTTAGTCTACTAAAACCAAATTTGAAGGTGCAAAAAAGGATGAATTAACAGATTTAAGTGCCACTTCCCCCCCCCATAGAAAAAACTATAAATATGGAGACGTCTCTCCACTTTTAAAAGTTTGAGTATGAGAACACAGTTGCCCCATTTCCAAAGAAAAGAATGGACTACACAGAAATCACAATAGCGTGATATATCAAAGTAGCAAACCCACAAGGGCCGTGATGAGGGTTCGAAGCTATGCAGGGGGATGTTCCCAGCTGCGTCTTAGTCAACTGCACCACGACAACCATGTCCTGGCGCAGCTGACTAAGGTGCAGCTGGGAACATCCCGTGCATAGGTTCAAACCCTTATCACGGCCCTTGTGGATAAGGGGGGGGGGGGGTTTCCCTTGTGGATAAGGAGTGGATAACGGAGGTTTCTGCCTCCGCCGTGTATCGAACCCGGACCCTTAGGACTACGAACCCCGGGCACTGTCCACTCAGCTGTCAGGCCCCCTTGCTCATTAGGGGTAATACCCCAATAAGATTAATATTAGTCTTATTATTTTTTAGCAATCATCAAACAAAAAAATAAAGAGCACACCAAATTAGTCTTTCATAAGACTATTGCAAATTACTACTACAACACTTCCGACTTTCATGGAGTCAAGAGGATTCGGTGGAGAACAAGAGGTGGAGGAACATAAAAGGAAAATACGGCTAAAGATCTTGAAGACAGACCTGTTCATTCACCATCTTATACACTACACAGCATCACACGAAAACCACCACCTTCAAACTCCAGCCAATCATCCAGCCACAGCAGCACCCAATCACTTCACGAGACGAGCTAAGCTATACAAGGCTCCTCATGATTTGTCATTTAAACAAAACACAACCTCTTGACACACTGCAGCCACCTTACCTTGTCCCCCTACCACATCTCCGCTTTCTCACAAAACCGCCACGTTTTAACACTTTACACACACAAATCACAATAGCGTGATGCATCAAATAAACAAGGCTGCGGGATTCAAGTTCAGTAGAACTTCTGGTTTCAACTCTTGATCATGTCGTAGCTCAGTCCATTAAGGCAGCATCTGGGATGCTCTCGGACGTAGGTTCGAATCCTCGTCACGGCCCTTGTGGATTTGTTCACTTGACCACGTTAACAATTGGTTCCACGCCACTAACCGGTCTCGGTACACATTCCTTAATTTGGTAGCATACCAACTTTTGCACTCTACATCATCTTATATCATTTTCATTTTCTTCCTCTCTTATCCTAACATCACAGACATTTCTCAAGACCATCCAATTCTAGTCTTCTATTCTTGATTCTTCATGTTCGTACCACACACACTGGCATCCAACATCCACATGTAAGGGTAAGCACCACCATCACTTTCACGGAGCCGTCTGATCACATCTTTCGATATTATTCTTTAAAAACTGAGTTTTCACTGCACCAAAAACTATATTTTCCTTGAATTACTCTGCTCTCAACATCACTTGCACAAAGTTCTCTTCAATTACACATCACAAGTATTTCAAAACAATAAATGTACTTTATGTATTCAAAACTTTAAGCATCACTTTACGCCACAATGGTGCTGCACATACTGTAAAATCTTTAACAACAAACCAATCGGCATTTTCCCGAACAGGAATTCTAGCAACAAACCTTAAGCATTTGTTCACTCGACAAATCTAAGAACAAGCTGGTGAAGGTGGTATCGGCTCCTAACACTGGCAGGAGACCTAGAGCCTCGTGTAGTCAAAACATTGAGGCAGACGCTACAAATGTCATTAGTGTACTGCTTGAGGCCTTATTCCACATGCCGGAAATATGTAGCGTTGCCCGAAACGCTGTGCACTACAGGTAGTGGCTTTAGGTATTGTATGTACTAGCTCTATCTTTTAAATTCCAACATTATGTTTGTAACTCAACCTTCAATGTATGTACCTTTACCTGAATAAAAAAAAATCTAAAAAAATCTAAATCTTATCTATACTGTACTGTACTTATTTAGTCTATATTAGGTTATTAATAACAGACTAATAGTAGGTGTAACTGATAGTTACTTCATTCCAAACTTATTTCTATTTCTAGTCTAACCAAGTAAAGCTTAAGCAACAACCTAACTTAACCAATTAATTACAACAGCTTATTCCATCTAGAAACTCGGCCAAGTTAGAACAAGTCGAAACTGAAACAAGGTCACGACTATTGGCTTTAATTGCTTACTGTCGTGGCAAAGCCGAGCAGTAACTGCACAAGGTACTGGCACCAAAATAACTCCCCTAATTAAACAAGTACACCATTACTTGACCCAATAATCTCAAGATCCACTCTAGTGTCATCTCCCTCACACTTGACAACTGTTAAGACCCTTCCCCCCCTTACACCTCACAGAAGTCTACACCTTTGACCCAACTTTCCACCACTACCACCACTGTGACAACTGACCTCACCACACACTTAAACCCGACACACACTTAAACCTGACACACTTAATCCCAACACACACACTTAAACATGACACACTTAAACTTAAACTAGACACATACACTTAAACCCAACACTTAAACTCGACACACTTAAAGCCGACACACACACACACTTAAACTGACCTCACCACACACTTAAACCCGCCACACACACTTATAAGTCCGAGTGTCTCAAGACAGTGCCCCAAGAATGCAGCAAAAGTACCAAATTGATTAAGACTTTGGCAATTGGCGTTGCAAATAGAGCGAATATGAGTGAGTTAGAGGAGAAGGCAAGGCAGGGGCAGGCAGGGGAGGGGCATGGAGGGCACTAGTAGTAGTGGGCATAAAAAGTGGGTAGGGCACTGCCACCACCACCACTACCCACACTCTTCTCTCTCTCTCTCACTAACCTCTACTCCCCCTGGCCTCTAACCCGCCGTGGGGCACTAGTGCCACCCTACACTACCCTCGTGGCCCCCGGGAAGCCGCACCAGGGGCCGCACTAGGGCCCACGAGGGCAGGAAACACCGTATTATCCAGGGGTCTGTCCTTGAATGTTTTGACAAGAAGGAGGTAGAGTGGACGTGGCTCTCTTGTCAAGCTTACCCCCCTCCGGCACTTACTTTGTGTGTGTGGCCGCCTCAGCCGCGCCCCCGCGCTAAGTTTTCACTGTCACTGCCTCGTCCTGGCTTGTGTGCCCATAACGCGTCACGAGGAAGGCTTGTGGCGGTGAAGATTTAGGTGAGGAGGAGCTCAACTCGGCGGACACATCTCACCCTCCTCCCTTGGCCGACCCCGAACATCCGGGAACTCTAGGTTTCCATGGCTGGCAACCTTACCGAGTACGCAGTCGCAGACATACCTATCTCATCTTTTGCCTCAATTAGCCACTCTGGCGGCCTGACCACGCATGCACCTGCCTCGCCACGATTCGACTAGTGTTAATAGTGAGATGGACTTAGCGGCTTGGTAAATCTATGGAGGTTAGCTAGGGCGGAGGAGGTCTGGCAACTTGTGGGAATCGTGACTCGGGAAACACGGAAACTGGCAGGCCTGGTGGCGTGCTCACCTGGATAAGCCTCAGGCAATTATGACAGGTGTACAACACACTAACTTTCCCCTATACTTACTTATTTATTTATCTATATGTATACAACAAGGTATACTGTGATTGTCAGGATACATAGCATAGTAATTACATTCTTGTAAAGCCACTATAGTACCTCCTCCTCACTATACCTCTCTCGCTAACCTTAATTAACTCACTAAATCATCCCACCCTTAACATACCTCCCGCTGCCCAATCTTACACTAAAACATCTCTTAACTACACCAGGCAATTCAGATTTTTTTTTAAATATACTTCTCTGATCTAACTATATTCGTACTTTCTGGAAAATGCCATAATAATAATTTAGAACTTTTAGTATTTAAATCAAACTTATTTTTAAGAGGCGTTTTAAGCTGCAGTAACTAGCTTTTATTAGAGAATTAACCGTCCTAAAGTGTATTTTCTATATACAAGATGAGTATATCTAGAATCTCTTCCCTAATCTTAGCATCTTGATTTATTACCCTGTGGAGTTATAGGGACTCACAATAACATACACCTCTGTCCTCTACTGGCATGACACACACATTTACATGACATAATTGAACTAAAGTCATTCAAAGTTAACCTCCCCAACACTGCCATCACAGTTGGAAAAATGTTCAATATTATATCAAAAGGCAACTCTCCTGTCTAGCCTTAGTCTGGTAGCATCATTCCAGACTGAAATATTGTCCTGATATATTCATTGATAATACTAACACATTGCTTTAACACACACAACAATAATACCCTTACTGATACATAGCATTAATATTACCACGCAAGATGTTCAGGCAACCACATATACTTGTATCGTTCAGAGTGAAAGCGAGCGACTTAAGCGAAGAGGAAGCCAGAGACAGACGCAGGGACACGGACGCGGCCGGGGGGATGCTGGGAGTGGGGGGGCCGTGTGGAGGCGCCCCCTCGGACTCTCTTTAAAATATACATAAACTACATATCTCATGATGGCTTCCTTTCTTCCCCCCCCCTGGAGATTGTGGACCTGCGTGCTGCCCTGAAATATCCCATCAATTATCAACACTTGGCTATATTTAAGACAGGAATATTCTAAAGGATAGTTGCATGGCCTCATTAATAAGGTGCAACTGCTATGTTACCAGCTCTGGCTTGCATACCCGCACAAATATACCCAAAGCTAAATAAATACAACGCATAGGTTATATTTGACTTCATCACAGCAGGGATACACACATTTGGAAGGGTATATAACATTACACCAACCAAAGAAATTCAGAGATATATTGTAGGCGCGTATGATACTCAAAATAATTATGATACGCAGAGAGCCAGCAAGGCCATCTGAAAATATGCTATGGCCCAGAGTACCGCCTCAAGCCTCAGCCACGTTCACTCTACACATATACCCACGCAATACACACATAACCCACGCAATACACACACACCCACGCAATACATACACATACCCACGCAATACACACATGTATGAAGCTCCCTTACAAATATGTAACTATATATTTAAATCCATACTGGCCTACATACATAAATAACATATGTGACATAATATATGGAAACCTTTCTAATAGGATGCCGCTATTGTTGATAATTTACACAAAAATAATTACATTTTTCCTTATTCGAAAATTTAAAACAATTATAATGTATATTTTGCAATTATTTTTTTTAACACTGTCACTATAGCGTGTTAATGTTATTTTAAGGTTTGCATGCTAGAACTGCACATTATTTTGGACAGAAAGATGGAAGAAGGCGAGGCTTCTATATTTGTATTGAATACCATTGTCTTTTCTTAGGTTTTAAATTGTTGAAATGGCAGTACAGTTTGGTCGCCAGCCTCTTGCATAAATGTTTTCCATAATTTTGCTTATTTCAGGTGGTAATTACTCTCTCCGAGCAAAGAGAACTTCTATGTATGGTAGTTAACTGTGGCACCTCGTTTGGTACCGATACCTTAGCCTCATTAAACAAGATACTTTCCCTACAAGACTTGCCTACAAAAAATTTTCACATGTCTTTTAAAAAGGTATTATTACTCTTGTACATTATTTCACACTTCCCAAAATCAATACCATTTTCCTTTCCCAACTATGGTGTGCTACAGCACTATTACCAGCCATGATTCTACATGCTTTTTGAGTTATTCAGTTCAATTTAGAGTTTTTATGTTGAAATAGAAGGAGTAAACTTTAGAGTAATCTCAAGTTTACTCCCTAATCATCATTATTGGTTGGTCTATTATTATTAGACAAATAGTCAGGTACTGGACCAATAGCCTGGTGTTGAACCAATAGTCAGATACTGGACCAATAGCCTGGTACTGGACCAATAGTCTGGTGCTGGACCAATAGCCTGATACTGGACCAATAGCCTGATACTGGACCAATAGCCTGGTGCTGAACCAATAGCCTGGTACTGGACCAATAGTCAGGTACTGGACCAATATTAAGTATGTTTGGCCCAGTTTCAGAACCTGAATCCATTGTGTGTGTACAACATTTCCGTCAGTGCCCACAGGATGGACTTACGACCAATAATAAACTAAGTTCTTATAATTCATGTTCGAGGTTTCCATTAAGCACTTTGAGAACTGTTCACAGTACCTACACCCGCCTGGATGCTCACAAAATTAGTGTAGCTATGTTTGTAATATAGATTTTTCTTTATATCTATTTCTCGTAGTATTTAATTGAAACTTAAAGCAATGACTTAAGTTAATATCCTTGTTAAGTAGCGTGGCTCAGTGGATATATTTAGTTTTGTATTAGTAGTTTATATAGGTTAGTAGTTTATTGGTTAGATTAGTAGTTTATTTTATATAGTAGTTTTTTTGGGGCGGGGATAGGTTGAGATAATATTTAAATATGGCATTGGTGAACCCATAGAGTTTCAGCACATACCGGGAGACAGCACCAGACCCCCCCCCCCCACACCATCCTCATCATCACCTTGAGGTTATCTTGAGATGATTTCGGGGCTTTAATGTCCCCGCGGCCCGGTCCTCGACCAGGCCTCCACTCCCAGGAAGCAGCCCGTGACAACTGACTAACTCCCAGATACCTATTTACTGTTAGGTAACAGGGACAGGATAGGTAAGGTGAGGTAAGGATCAGAGCGGGGCAGGCAAGTTCCCCCAGCCTACCTACCCACACACAAGGCTAAAGTATGCCCTTATTACCTCCCTCAATGGTCACCGGGGCGTCCCATCCATTACCTTACGCAGTAACGTTTGGGGAATGATAATAAAAGATGGAGTTATTATGCAGGTGAGACCCACCGTGCGGGCCGTGGTGGCAAGGCTGCACAGAGTGGATTCTTGGAGTGCTCGCCAGTATTTCAGCTCAAGTTCCGGTGGTGAGGATTACCTACCATACATACACAGTTTTATCATGGAGGAGTGTTGAACAGCCTCCAAGATGCCCTTGAGGGTGATCTGAGGCTATGAACTCGCTCCAGCCTTCCCTCAAGTTTATTAGGCCCTTCAGTACTGAATGTTCTGTCATTCTCCCCCCCCCTCTCTCCCCTCCCCTCCCATTCTCTCTCCCCCTCCCTCCCCTTCTTTCTCCCTCCCTCCCCTTCTCTCTCCCTCGTGCCTTCATAATACTTCTCTAAATTAGTATTCTAAAATGAATTCTAATCTGCCTTGCGTCTAGCATATGAGCGTCTGGTTGTGATGTAAGGTTGTGTAGTGATGGGGCCATGGTGGTGGCAGTGGGTGGTGGTGGTGGGGGCCAGTGGTGGCAGTGGGTGGTGGTGGTGGGGGCCAATGGTGGCAGTGGGTGGTGGTGGTGGCAGTGGGTGGTGGTGTAGGAGGACACACGCCCAGTACATTATCTGCGGCTGCTGACTGTCTAGCCACTATTCCAGGGGGATGAAAGAGAGATGGGAGGGAGGGTGGGTGGGGGGTAGGTGGTGGCAGGGAAGGAGGTGGGGGGAAAACAGACGCAAAACACAGGTCGCTTCGTCCCCCGCATCTCTCATCATTACGGGAAGATTCGTTCATTTGCAGGGCTCTTTTTTAAGACTATTAGTGGCGGGGAGGAAAGAGAAGTAGGTGAGGATCAGGGAGAGAGAGCAGTAGAGAGTCATGCCGGTCTCTCCCTGGAGGTGGAGTCTTGGGTGTGGGGTGGGTGTGGCGGTGGTGGGGGGCAGGGGAGAGCCGGGCTGGTGGGGGAAGAAGGGGGGTGCGGCACGTGTTTCCCCCCCGCAAGGGCCCCCCGCACGACCTGTGTGTCTCCTCTCGTCTGTCTCAGCCTGTTTCCCCCCGCCACCTCCCGCTGTTTTCCTCTTTCCCCGCCACCACTCCCTCGGTTTCCCTGTTTCCCCGCTATGTCTTCCTCCGTTTTCCCGTTTCCCTGCCACCTCTCCCTCCGTTTCCCCGCCATCTCTCCCTCCGTTTCCCTGTTTCCACGCCACCTCTCCCTCCGTTTCCCTGTTTCCACGCCACCTCTCCCTCCGTTTCCCTGTTTCCCACGCCACCTCTCCCTCCGTTTCCCTGTTTCCCCGCCACATCTCCCTCCGTTTCCCTGTTTCCCCACCACCTCTCCCTCCGTTTCCCTGTTTCCCCACCACATCTCCCTCCGTTTCCCTGTTTCCCCGCCACATCTCCCTCCGTTTCCTCGCCACATCTCCCTCCGTTTCCCTGTTTCCACGCCACCTCTCCCTCCGTTTCCCCTGTTTCCCTGCCACCTCTCCCTCCGTTTCCCCGCCACCTCTCCCTCCGTTTCCCTGTTTCCCCGCCACCTCTCCCTCCGTTTGCCAGTTTCCCCGCCACTACTCCCTCCGTTTCCCTGTTTCCCCGCCACCATTCCCTCCGTTTCCCTGTTTCCCCGCCACCTCTCCCTCCGTTTCCCTGTTTCCCCGCCACCTCTCCCTCCGTTTCCCTGGTTTCCCTGCACCTCTCCCTGTGTTCCACCATAACCTTCCACCTCTGCCAGTTTCAGCGTGTCTCCAACAACCCGACCAGCCTCTCCTCTCCTCGCTCGCATATTTCTGTTTCACAAATTTATCTAATTTTACCCGTTTTCTCCATACTGTATTTGTATTGTTTACTCCATTTATTTTTCGCGGTTTTCCCTTACGTCAGTCCGTTTCTGCCCCTCTACCCTCTCCCTATCAACTCTCTCTCTCTCTCTCTCTCTCTCTCTCCCGTTTATATTGTGCCGAGTTTGTACATTTTTATTATGGTTTAAAGTCGCACATTATTTTCATGTAAATATTCCTTTCTCCTTGTGCCTTTCTTCTCTTTCTTCCCTCCTACCATCTCTACATCTATCCCATCTACCCATCAGCGGGAATAACATAACGGTCCCTTCTCCTACACTTACTTATATAGACTATATTTGCACTTGTCTGACGACTGACTGGCGAGACATGATCACTGAATAGAAATACCTGCTGTAAGAATTATGACCAAGCCTGTGGTCAGTAAATTATGGTAAAATGCAGATATTTAGTGACGAGGGGGAGGGGGGGAGAGGGGGGGGAGAGAGGGAGAGATAGGGAGGGAGAGGGGGAGAGGGAGGGGAGCATGTCGCCTGGCCCCATCACCGCTCCACAAGCTCTTCATCAACACCATATACAATGCCGTGGGGAGCTCTCTGCCCCTGACCCGGTCTCTGTATGCTCCGGCCACCACTCCTCCCCGCCACCCACACCTCCCCGCCCCCACACTACTAACGCTCTACCATTTATTCCCTATTTTCCTTTTCCCTTCCCCCATTATCCCTTCTTCCCCACACCCCCTCCCCGCCACTCTCTAACACTCGGTATTTTCCTATATACACACTCATAAGATCAAATAACCACCTACAAAATTCTCAGGGGAATTGACAGGGTGGACAAAGACAAACTCTTCAACACGGGACACGAACAAGGGGACACAGGTGGAAACTGAGTACCCAGATGAGCCACAGAGACGTTAGAAAGAATTTTTTCAGTGTCAGTAGTTAATAAATGGAATGCATTAGGCAGTGATGTGGTGGAGGCTGACTCCATACACAGTTTCGAATGTAGACTTGATAGAGCTCAATAGGCTCAGGAACCTGTACACCAGTTGACTGACAGTTGAGAGGCGGGACCAAACAGCCAGAGCTCAACCCCCGCAACCACAACTAGGCGAGTACAACTAGACGAGTACAGTGTCAGCAAGGCGGACAGTCCGCCTGCTCTCAGAGTAGGCATCCATCAGTCTCGGGAGACTATGGAGTTGCGCTCTGGTTGTCTGTCTGGAGTGGCCTCTCCAGGGCGCAAAGCCAGGGTAGGTTGAGACGGTGGAGAAGCTGTTACCCAGGCAGCAGGTCCCCCCCCCCCCTCTCCAAAGCGCCGAAAGCCAGGGTAGGTAGATACGGGGAAGAAGCTGTTACCCAAGCAGCAGGTAATCCCCCTCTCCACGGCGCCGAAAGTCTCCAATGGTAGTTAATCGTATTGGCAAACGCCAATACGATTGGTTCTAGGACCGTGGCAGGAACTGTCAGTACGATATGCTCTCATAACTCCCTCCATATATTTCCAAAAGTTATTCCTTTACCTACACCTCTCCCTCTCCCTTACTTCCCCCTGAACAAACCACACGACAGACAATTATGCAGACACAACAGTGACCTGAATTACATCATATATCCAGGTCCTAAACGCTAGTAGTGGTGGTGTTAGGGGTGGTGGTGCTGGTGGTGGTGGTAGTGGTAGTGATGATGGTAGTGGTGGTAGTGGTAGTGATGATGGTAGTAGTGGTAGTGATGATGGTAGTGGTGGTGGTGATGGTGGTGGTGTTAGGGGTGGTGGTGGTGTTAGGGGTGGTGATGGGGGTGAGGGTAGGGGTGGAGGGGATAGAGGAGTGGGAGAGAGGGAGGGTGTGGCCGCCAGTACACAGCGTCACCACCTTAACGGGCGGCCAGGCGTAGGTGGCAGATATACCAGCCTCGCCATCCTCAGCCACGCTCACTCAACGCACGCACGCGCACACACCACACGCACGCACACAATGCACGCACCTACGTGGAGATATAGGCAGGAGTGAAAGGGAAGGTACTCTATTGGATAGGGGAGTACCTAAGTAACAGAAGATAGCGAGTCACTGTGAGGGGTAAGGTCTCAGATTGGCGAGACGTTACAAGTGGGGTCCCGCAGGGGTCAGTCTTTGGACCTACTGTATACTGTTTCTGATTTATGTAAATGATCTATTAGATGGTATAGAATCATTCCTCTCATTGTTTGCCGATGATGCAAAACTTATGAGGAAGATTAAGAATGAGGAAGATAGGAGGAGGCTACAAGATGACCTAGACAGACTGAATGAATGGTACAATAAATGGCTACTAAAGTTCAATCCGAGTAAATGCAAAGTAATGAAACTAGGCAGTGGAAACAGGAGGCCAGACACTGGATACATAATAGGAGATGAAGTACTTCATGAAACGAACAGAGAGAAAGATCTAAGAGTTGATATCACACCAAACCTGTCTCCTGAAGACCACATAAAAAGAATAACATCTGCGGCGCATGCGAGGCTGGCTAACATCAGAACAGCGTTCAGGAACCTAAGTAAGGAATCATTCAGAATCTTGTATACCACATACGTAAGACCAATCCTGGAGTATGCGGCCCCAGCATGGAGCCCGTACCTTGTCAAGCACAAGACGAAGCTGGAAAAAGTTCAGAGGTATGCCACTAGGCTAGTCCCAGAACTAAGAGGCATGAATTACGAGGAAAGGCTGCGGGAAATGCACCTTACGACACTATGGCAGAAGAATAAGGGGAGACATAATCACTACCAACAAAATTCTCAGAGGAATTGACAGGGTAGATAAACTGTTTAACACGGGTGGTACGTGAACAAGGGAACACAGGTGGAAACTGAGTACCCACATGAGCCACAGGGACGTTAGAAGGAACTTTTTCAGTGTCAGAGTAGTTAACAGATGAAATGCATTAGGCAGTGATGTGGCGGAGGCTGACTCCATACACAGTTTCAAATGTAGATATGATAGAGCCCAGTAGGCTCAGGAACCTGTACTCCAGTTGATTGACAGTTGAGAAGCGGGACCAAAGAGACAGAGTTTAACCCCAGCAAGCACAACTAGGTAAGTACACACACACACACAAACACACACACGAAGATCCTCGCAGCCGAGCGGACAACGCTCTGAGGTCGTAGTCCTAAGTGCCCGAGTTCGATTCTCAGTTGAGGCAAGAAACAGATAGGAAGTTTCTCTTTCACCCGATGCCTCTCTTCACTTCGCAGTAAGTAGGTACCTGGGCGTTAAACAGCTGCTACGAGCTACATCCTGAGAATCTGCGTGTGTGTATGAGAGAGATTTATGTAGTAGACAACCGCCAGTTAGTAAGGCGGGGTCCAAGAGCTAAAAGATCGATCCTGCAAGCACAAAAAGTTAGAACAGGCGGCTCAGTATACCTCTAGCAGGATCTTTAACAATTCACTTGTAACGGGCGAGTTCCCCAGCTGCCGAAGACAACTAATGAGGCGCCAGTGTACACGTGGAGAGACCAGTGGCACTTGACTACAGACCAGTGCCACTAACAGTGCCACTAACAACAGTGCCACTAACAACCGTGCCACTAACAACAGTGCCACTAACAACCGTGCCCCTGCAAACCACTCGAATGACACGGGAGACATCTCCCGTCACGCAGGGTGCAGTCGCACCTCCACAGATCTCCAGTATCAGCTATTGATACTGGTGATGGCTCAAAAGGGCCACCACTTACGGGCTATTCATGCCCGTGCCACCTTTTGGCTGGCTTAATCTTCATCAATCAATCACTCGAATGATTACTAAAGATAAGGCTAGTCAACATTTAGAGAGAGAATTAGGTACATCAACACCAACGTCCATTACACGGTTTGTCTCTGAGAGGCTGAAGGATCCAGTAAGTTCAGTAGAACTTCGGTTTCAACTCTTTTGACCATGTCGTAGCTCAGGCGATTAAGGCAGCGTCTGGGATCATCTCGGACGTAGGTTCGAATCCTCGTCACAGCCCTTGTGGATTTATTCATCAAGGCCCATCAACAAGAAGGCCTGGCCTAGTGTTCCCAGCACCCATTATGGTAACCTTGCTCTTACCAAAGTTAAACTCTAGCAGCCACTTCTTAGCTCATTCTTTCAGTTCGCCGAGGTCTTCCTTTAGCTTCCTGCAGTGTGAAGAAGCTTAAGCCACCTAAGAGGTGGCACGGGCTTGAATAGCCCGTAACTCTTTTCTATCTGTTGTTGTTGTTGTTATAAATTCAGCTACTCGGAACAAGTTCCAAGTAGCACGGGCTATGGTGAGCCCGTAGGTCTGTTTTCTATCGTTTAGGTACTCTCATATACGGTGACACCTTTCCTGTCATATTTCCCCCTAGCTTGTGTTCTAGTGTGTCCTCGTATCTAGCAGAATTTGCAGGATCGAACATCAGCTCTTAAACCATTCTTTTGCGCTGTCATTACATTAAACGACCAACAGATCGAAAGACGGGGCCCAGAAGCTGGAGCCCGGTTGTGCCAACTGTGTTGTGTGATTAGCTATTACTTCTTGATGGGTATGGGGTGCATAATAAAGAAAGGAATGGAAATTCTTAATACTGACAGAGCTTGAGGTTATCTTGAGATGATTTCGGGGCTTTAGTGTCCCCGCGGCCCGGTCCTCGACCAGGCCTCCACCCCCAGGAAGCAGCCCGTGACAGCTGACTAACACCCAGGTACCTATTTTACTGCTAGGTAACAGGGGCATAGAGTGAAAGAAACTCATTGTTTCTCGCTGGCGCCTGGGATCGAACCCAGGACCACAGGATCACAAGTCCAGCGTGCTGTCCGCTCGGCCGACCGGATCCCCAGGTGGAACTAACCCTCCCTTTAGGTGCAACTAACATGTTGAACCAACAGGTGAGACGCTAAACAGTTGAATCCAACAGACAGATCCACAGGTGGGACCCAACAGGTGGAAGAGCAGATGAGACCTTTCTGACGTGGACGTCCGTGAACTGTGCCCGCGGACCATATCCCCCGCCACCCCACCCTTAACCCCTCCACTGTGACCCCCCGCCCCCCCCTAGCAGGACGACAAAACCCTCCCCCCCCCCCCAGTACTCCACTTCCGCCACCCCCGCGCCACACAACTGGTGAACCCTACACCTGCCTTCACCTGCTTGATGGGGTTCTGGGAGTAGTTCTACTCCCCAAGCCCGGCCTGAGGCCAGGCTCGAGTTTGGTCCACCAGGCTGTTGGTTAGAGTGGCCCGCAGGGCCCCACATATACCCACCACAGCCTGGTTGGTCCGGCACTTTAAGAGAAAACTGGACTGTTTTCTAAGAGATGTCCAAGGTTGTTCCAGCAATATTTCTTATAGTCGCTGGGAGGACGCGACTCCCAGCGCCAGTGTTGGTGAAACACCACAACTATTACTGCCCTCCAAGCCTAGTTTTGGAGGGAGGGGGGAGGCTGCGAGGGGGGGGGGCGGGGAAGGCAGCGAGGGGGGGGGGAGTAGAGGGGGGGGAGTAGAGGGGGCGGGGAAGGCAGCGAGGGGGGCGGGGAAGTGGAGGGGGGACTGGAGGGGAAGGCAGCAAAGGAGGCCACAAAACACTATAAAAGTGGACCAAGAACAAAGGCGCGACACACTTCATGCTCCACCGAACCTGTTGAAGGAAATTTCCCTCAAAAACTCCTGAAAAATGACTAATGAAAGAAGGGGGGTCGGGAGATCTGCAGGGAATGTTACGGCGGCTCCCCGCCGGCTCCAGGGACACCCCGCACCTGACGGCGCGGTGCACAGCGCTCCGGATTCGTAGTCCTAGGCTCTGGGGATCGATCTCCGGAGGCGGCGGAAACAAATGGGCAGATTCTTTCGCCGTGATGCGGCTTGTTCACCTAGCAGTAAATAGGTACCTGGGAGTTAGACAGCTGCTATAGGCTGCTTCCTAGGGGAGGGGGCAGTTGACTGACAGTTGAGAGGCGGGCCCAAAGAGCCAGAGCTCAACCTGCAAGCACAACTAAGTCAGTACAGTACGTGATTCAACGTTATCTGGCAACATCGCCGTGTCAAGGTAACTGAGGAAAGGCGAACAGAAGAATAAATGAGTGAATCTGTACGATGGTACAACATGGTTGCAGCTGGCAATCCCAATCATTATGGACGAAGAGGTGGTGGCCGCCGGAGAGAATCAGCAATAGCAAGAGTTCGTCTTGGATACAAATATCCATGGAGATTCGGAATGGAAACAACAGTTGATCAGCGAAGTTCCAGAATCTGTGGTGAGAGTGATGGACACCGCCTTGACCACTACCTGAGAGAATGTGAACACCTGAGAGACATTAGAATTATATGTAGAATAATAAACCCCACATTGTTTGAGTTAGAAAAAATACTATTTGTCAAATATAGATACTGTTCTTAAATAATTCCCCCATTTTGCACCCGCAAGCTTTTAAGGGTTGACAGATGTTAATCTTCTTGTTTGAGAAGCTGTTCACTTGAGACAGTTAAGCAAGTCCCAGCTGTGTCTGGGTACAAGTGACAGGATGAACAACCCAGCGGGTTTTCTTCCTATTGGGGAGTGTTGTACATGCTGCTATGGCGGTGTGTCCACTCACAGGATGAGTGACGCTGCCCAATAAACTCGCCCCTCGGGGCAAAAAAAAAAAAAAAAAAAAAAAAAAGAATTCACGTGATTCCAGTCAGAGTATGTGGCCCCATCATGGAGCCCCAGTCTAAGTTAAGGACACAACCCTCTCCTCGATGTCTCACAAGACGCCATTGTGACTGACAGCGACCCCTGGAGGTCTGCTTAGCAAAAGGGGGGGGGGTGAAGAAAGAGAGAAAGCGAAAGAAATAGATTAAAAAAAGAAAGAAAGAAGTAGAGAGAAACTTGCCTCAGGAAGGGTTGTCCCCCAAGTCAGTGGTCTTCTCTAGCTAGGTCCCCATTACTGCTGGGTGAACAGGGGCGACCAAATTAAGAATTGTTACTGAACTGACCTTCCATGACCAGGGTTGGTTAATGATGGGTCACCATTCTAACCATTGCTGCTCTACTGATGCCTTTCCTCACCTCCATAATCAAGGACATTCATCAGTAGATCAAATAATAAGCTGACTGGCTTATCATCATCTACCTATTTAGCAGATGATTTCATATTTTGCGTCTTGAGAGGAATGACCCGCAAGTAACGGAGAGGATATAAAGGCACAACACACATCTTTCAGAGCAAGAACTGATGTAACACATTCAGGTACCAAGAACTGTTACAGAAAAAAACCCCAGTTTGTACAACTCTCAAATCAATGTATGGTACAGGAAGCCTGTTAGGCTTCAGGTTTATACTGACACGACGATAGCCTAACATGTTATCCTGCTACAGCCAAAGACAGGATAACAGTGAATTTTGTTGACTAGACCACACAGTAGAAGGTGAAGGGACGACGACGTTTCGGTCCGTCCTGGACCATTCTCAAGTCGACAATCGACTTGAGAATGGTCCAGGACGGACCGAAACGTCGTCGTCGTCCCTTCACCTAGTGTGTGGTCTGGTCAACATACTTCAACCACGTTATTGTGACTCATCGCCTGCAACATAGTGAAGATATAACAGCCTCACCAGAGAGCATCACACTACCCTGCTACAGGCGCCCACAACCAAACCTCGACTATCATCACTAAGATGGAACACGGCCGCAACTAACCCTAGTCTCTTAGCAAACTATAGCGGACTGACAGAGTCTCGCGAGAGCCACAATGCCCCGGAGAGAATAGCGAGAAGTGTCCAGCAACGGTGGCCGTTCATATCACGATCCCAGGTCATGGTGTACCAGCCAGGCGGCCGGCTGGGGTGCAGCAAGAAGGTAACCCGACAGACAGGCAGCTACAACAAGGTATAAGCCCTTTCCTCTCTGCCATTCCTTGTTCAGAGGGGTGGCGCATGCAGGCCATGGGCGTGGGCGAGTGTCTCCCTTCCCACAAGCCATGGGCGTGGGCGAGTCTCCCCCCTCCCACCTACACGTCAGCTGATATAATTATGGGCAGTAATGACCACAATTTCCCCTCAAAACAAAAACGCTCAACTCTGCGTCCTGTAAACAAGATACACAATGTAAAAATGCGATTTGTTGTGATTGATGAATAGGAGTGTGTAAAATAGTGGGCGGAGTGGGTGTGTGGGGGTGCAGGACCAGGTGTGTGGGGGTGCAGGACCAGGAGGGGTGTGTGGGGGGGTCGTGACACCTGTATGTTGACCCCGGCTCACGTATGACCCCCCCCCCCCCACCACCACCACCAAGAACCATGTAATATTTCCACACTTAACCGCCAGCACCACTTACATCGCATCCTGGGTAAGTGTCCTACACTTATTACACTTAAACACCTGTCCATCCAGTCAGTGCATACCACTTAATTACAAAGTATATTGCAATCATGCATATACGACCTCCACTGTTGCACGACTTGCAAGATTTCATGCCCCCAATACCCGCAACACTGCTGGTAACCTGCCCCGTTATCTCAAAGTCCCTCCAGCCAAGAAGTAGCCATAACAACACAGCGAAACAGAGCAACACTTATAAAATCAATCGCTGGAAGTGGGTTGCGATGTTAGGACTCTTCAAGCCAGCGTCTCGCGGGATACCAGCGCCTGACATTTCCAGCAAAGTTCAGGGTTAGCGATTTAAAAATACAGGGAAAGGCGGGAAAAGCAGAAGTCTGCTCCGACAGACGCTCGCTGCCTGCACTTGAGCGGGAATTATTGGTAGTTGAATTGCAGGAAGCAACATGCTTGGACACCACGAACGCACGCACGCATGGCCGACCCGAAGTACGCACGAACCATTTCATACACACACACGAGAGGCCGACACGCGTGGAAGGACGACGCAACACACACGAATGGGTGACCTCCCACACGTACAACTAGTCAAGACAACATACGAACGGCGTCGTCGTCCCTTCACCTTCTAGTGTGTGGTCTGGTCAACATACGAGAATCTTGAGAAATGAGGTCCATTGAATTATCTGACCGGAGGCTAGAGGCGGGCCTAGAGAGCTCATACTCGACCCAGGAAGCACGTCTAGTCGTGTACGTTTAGGCCAGTACAAACAGACAAGACCCCCCACTTGTATCTCATATTTACGTATCCATAGAAAACGCAAACCAAACAGGTGTCTCCCCGACAGGTGGAGGTACAAGACCTAAACTGTATTTCTTCTTTGTTCTATTTTATTGAGCTGTGATTTCAACAGGGAAGAGTTAGCTAGATCTGTTCCTGCCACCCAGACCCACAGATGGCAGCAGTGTTCCAGCTGGGAGTGGACCCTACCACCACCACCCAGACCTACAGATGGCAGCGGTGTTCCAGCTGGGAGTGGACCCTACCACCACCACCCAGACCTACAGATGGCAGCGGTGTTCCAGCTGGGAGTGGACCCTACCACCACCACCCAGACCTACAGATGGCAGCGGTGTTCCAGCTGGGAGTGGACCCTACCACCACCACCCAGACCTACAGATGGCAGCAGTGTTCCAGCTGGGAGTGGACCCTACCACCACCACCCAGACCTACAGATGGCAGCGGTGTTCCAGCTGGGAGTGGTCCCTACCACCACCACCCAGACCTACAGATGGCAGCGGTGTTCCAGCTGGGAGTGGACCCTACCACCACCACCCAGACCTACAGATGGCAGCGGTACCCATCTTGTGGAGCCCCAACCCATCCTGTGTCCCCAATATTATGCCAGTAAGAAATAATGATGCTTCCATTTACTCATTTGTCTGAGAAAGTGGATAGAGAGAGAAATAAAAGGGTTAAAGTTGCAAGCAATATGAGGAAGGGAGAAAGGTGAAAGCAAAGGGAGAGAGAGAAGTGGGAACACGTGGATTAAGAGGGAAACAAAGGAAGGGAGAAAACCCAAGGGATAATATCAAGAAAGTTGGGTTGCCAAGCTTTGCCACTTGCTTAATATATACGTCAAGTTCTTGTGAGAGAAAGAGAACGAGAGAGAGAGAGAGAGAGAGAGTCACCTAGTTGTGTTTGCGGGGGTTGAGCTTTGCTCTTTCGGCCCGCCTCTCAACTGTCAATTAACTGTTTACTAACTACAATTGTTTTTTACCCACACACACACACACACACACACCAGGAAGCAGCCCGTGACAGCTGACTAACTCCCAGGTACCTATTTACTGCTAGGTAACAGGGACATTCAGGGTGAAAGAAACTTTGCCCATTTGTTTCTGCCTCGTGCGGGAATCGAACCCGCGCCACAGAATTACGAGTCCTGCGCGCTACCTACCAGGCCATTGTGAATTCCAGGCCCAGACTGAGTGTGAGTGTGTAATTATGTATTATACACACACACTTTAGCTTTGTATCTAGATCTCTGCTGACCTTGCCCAGTATGCCTAGTCCATTATATAATGGAATGTGAAAAAATTGCGGAATTCAGAGATAACACCATCAATGGAGTTCAAGAAATATGGAAGTTCTTCATTCATAATGATGTGCTGCCCGGAATCTTAGCGAAGTATCCAAAATTGGCTTACTGTAGGTAATGCATGCACATGACTGTAAAGCTGCCGCCCAGTTGGGTGGGTGTGCAGCACATGACTAAAGCTGCCGCCCAGTTGGGTGGGTGTGGAGCAAGACTAGTAACTGTGTGACTCACCATAGATGTAAAGTGCCTTGTATAGTGACTTGTGAGCCTCTTGTTGAATCACTTGTGATATAGAGAGATTATCGATGTGCATGTGTGTGTAAATGATTGTATATATATGTACATACAGATATACCATTAACAATTGTGTAACTAGCTTCAAAGATTGTCACTTGCTTAGGGAAATGAACGACAGGGTTCAGTTCTTGAACCCATTATGTGCCTCGACCCTTCCCCCCCCCCCCCCCCACCACACGGGATGGGTATGGGGTGCATAATAAAGAATCAATCAACCCGTCCCCACTAAGGTTTTCCATCGTCAAGAAAACGGTCAATGTAAAGTGTCCTTCCCTAACCTTCCAGAGGACCCAAAACAGAAAACGGGACAGTACGTCACTTTCGCCAGCCGCTTCCATTTTCTAATACGACAATTTTTGGCCTTATGTAACGCCTACGAGCGAAATGCGACGTTTTTTTTGTAAGAGAAGAGGTTGTGAATAGCGATGCCAAATAACCTTTACACACAGAAATCACAATTGCGTGATGCGTCAAATAAACAAATCCACAAGGGCCGTGACGAGGATTCGAACCTGCGTCCGGGAGCATCCCAGACGCTGCCTTAATCGACTGAGCTACGACACGGTCAAAAGGAGTTGAATCCTCGTCACGGCCCTTGTGGATTTGTTCAAATGACCTTCATCAGCGCACACTTCAGCTCGAGCACAGGTACTCTGCCCGCCCAGGCTATAATCCTCAAACGTTTAAAGACTTCATAGACATTTTATATACGTATATAAAGCCCGTCCTCGCATACAAAGATCCAAGCTCGTTAATCCAGCCGCCAAACCCTCTGTATATGAATGACAAACGGTTTACACACGACTCCCAACTGATGACATCCGAACATTATCGGAACAAGTGCTTCGCTCACGTCCTCTGTTCGAACCACAATTCTATAAATGCTTCACCCACGTACTTCAAATACAAATAATGGCCAACAGAACCTAAACACCTAACCTGCCCTACGCCTAACTATACATATAATTTTTTATGTATAAGAATATGAATTTATACATGAGAACAACATTTTTAACACACACTATGTTAAAATTGATGAATGCGTCTGGGAAGGGCGACCGCTGCTGTCAACAGCCTAATGTGTATATGTATATATATATATATATATATATATATATATATATATATATATATATATATATATATATATATATATATATATATATATATATATATATATATATATATATATATATACATATACATATATATCTCCATCCATTCATGAAGATAAACGGCTATATTAACATCTCTCAACCGGTTAAGTGATTATAATCTACAAACATGTATATAATAGACATGGTTACAATAGACTTATATCAGTTATCTTCTAAACAATCGCCAAAGTGATATCCACTACAATGAACGCCAACGTTATCTAAGCCACCACTGACACTGCGCATGCGCCACACACATTGCTTACACACAATCCTAAACCACTGGATTTACGAATCCAATCCTCGCCAAGAACAACGCACTAAAATAACAATCCCTAATCCATACAGCATTTTGCGACAAAAATAAACGCCCTGTAAAAAAAAAAAAGTTGAACTTACGGAAATAAACTTACCATCTGATATGGTTGTGGGGGGCGAGGTGTGTTCTACGGTGAGGTAAATACCAGAGGAGCACTGGATAGTGTAGGGAACATGGTCACTGTGAGGTGGTGGGGGGGCTACGTGCCCCACAAATATGAGGGGTGAGGGGGGCAGGCTCCCTCCTCGTTGGCTGACAGTTGGTTCACTCAGATATGAGGACTGACTGGCCCTCTGAGGGAAGGTGGGCCGGGTAGTAGTGGTGGACCAGCCAGCCAGGCTCACAGGCAGCGCGCGCGGCTATGTCTTCCCCCTGCCTTTTATGGCTCCTACTGGTGCCTCTCATCCTTACTGTGGCTCCTACTGGCGCCTCTCACCCCTACTGTGGCTCCTACTGGTGCCTCTCATCCCTACTGTGGCTCCTACTGGCGCCTCTCACCCCTACTGTGGCTCCTACTGGTGCCTCTCATCCTTACTGTGGCTCCTACTGGTGCCTCTCATCCTTACTGTGGCTCCTACTGGCGCCTCTCACCCCTACTGTGGCTCCTACTGGTGCCTCTCATCCTTACTGTGGCTCCTACTGGTGCCTCTCACCCCTACTGTGGCTCCTACTGGTGCCTCTCATCCTTACTGTGGCTCCTACTGGCGCCTCTCATCCTTACTGTGGCTCCTACTGGTGCCTCTCATCCTTACTGTGGCTCCTACTGGTGCCTCTCATCCTTACTGTGGCTCCTACTGGCGCCTCTACACTGCTAAACAGGGCATATATAACCGCTCCTTGCCACGCCCCAATCGTGTGGGGGAGGGGGGGGTTGTACTATGTAAGGACCGAGACAGGCAAAACTATTCCTTATAGGAGCCAGGCAGGCCCGGCAGTACAAGGCCCTCCTTGTTCAGGAGTACTGCTGTCAGCAAGCTGTGCCGGCTCGCCCTTCCACTACCAGCTCACTCCACACGCAACACGCACAAACTCACGCACGCAACACACTCATACAGTCACAGTTCACAATTACAACAAGGAACAGTTTAAAACACTTGCACTGTTACCCCTATTGACGCCTCGTATCCCTCCCTATTATGAGTCCTACTGACGTAATTCCTATTACCTATGCCCCTGTTATTTAGCAGTAAAATAGGTACCTGGGTGTTAGTCAGCTGTCACGGGCTGCTTCCTGGGGGTGGAGGCCTGGTCGAGGACCGGGCCGCGGTGACACTAAAGCCCCGAAATCATCTTAAGATAACCTCCTACCACGTCTCTTCAACGCAAGCAGAGCTAACTGCATTTGTTATGACATTCACGAAGTACAAGGGAGAGGGGGCTTCTGCTCCCTCTTGTGTTTCGTTCTAGATAACTGAATGCCATAATCTTCATAGACTCAACAGCGGCACTGTAAAACCTCGAAAAAAAGGTCAGGCCAAAAATGGAGATAATAGCAGAAAGCCAGCGAGCGGTGACCACGCTGAGGAGTCATAAGGATCATCAAGTTATTATCTATTTGCGCTACCGCTCACAGGAGGAGTATGGCGGGCACAATAAACTAGCCGCTTCTGGCGGCTATATTCAAAACAATTGTGGCTTCCCTGTGACGTGGGAGTCTATGGAGATGAACGATCACATGCGCCGGCTGCCGAGGAAGACCATATTGCACACTTCATCCTCCAAGACCCTTTTACAAATAAGGCATCATCGAAAAACCAGGCAAGAAGAGGAAAGAAGAGCAAGTCGGTGAATGCTATCGCGGCCGGCAACCTCAGTCATTATAGATGAAAAGGAGGCGGCCGAAGGAAGCAATCCAAAAACTGCAAGCATTCGTCTTGGAAACAAATGCTCATGAAAACTCAGTATGGAAACAGGTGAGCAGCGAACTTGCAGAATTTGCGGCATGAGTGAAGGACATCGAGGTGAGGACTCACTAGGTGAGGACATCGTCTGGACCACTGCCCCAGAGATCGGGGCCCATCTAAGAGATGTTAAAAATATTTATAGTACAGTGAAGCACACATTGTTGGAGTGGGGAGAGTAGCTTTTCTCAAACAGATATTGTCCTTGAACAGTTCCTCCACTCTGAACCCTCAAGATCAACTTAAGGGGTGTAAGATGTTTAGCATTTCTTTGACAGGCTGGGTGGTTGCTGTGAGGCTGCTACTGTCAAGGCTGGGTGGTTGCTGTGAGGCTGCTACTGTCAAGGCTGGGTGGTTGCTGTGAGGGTGGTTGCTGTGAGGCTGCTACTGTCAAGGCTGTGTGGAGTGGGTGCTACTGTCAAGGCTGTGTGGGGTGGGTGCTACTGTCAAGGCTGTGTGGGGTGGGTGCTACTGTCAAGGCTGTGTGGGGTGGGTGCTACTGTCAAGGCTGTGTGGGGTGGGTGCTACTGTCAAGGCTGTGTGGGGTGGGTGCTACCGTCAAGGCTGTGTGGGGTGGGTGCTACCGTCAAGGCTGTGTGGGGTGGGTGCTACTGTCAAGGCTGTGTGGGGTGGGTGCTACTGTCAAGGCTGTGTGGGGTAGGTGCTACTGTCAAGGCTGTGTGGGGTGGGTGCTACCGTCAAGGCTGTGTGGGGTGGGTGCTACCGTCAAGGCTGTGTGGAGTGGGTGCTACTGTCAAGGCTGTGTGGGGTGGGTGCTACTGTCAAGGCTGTGTGGGGTGGGTGCTACTGTCAAGGCTGTGTGGGGTGGGTGCTACTGTCAAGGCTGTGTGGGGTGGCTGCTACTGTCAAGGCTGTCAAGGCTGTGTGGGCGGGTGGGTGCGTGAGTCCACACTCAGGTGCAGGATTAAGAGCCAGAGGCGTCACCTCGCACTGATCAGGACGACCAAAGCCTCTCATCCATAAATGAGTTGGCAAAATATGTCATTACCTAAACGGTTTGCGATTTACCGTTTAACTTATACGGATAAGTTCCTTCCACACTTATTTAATCACACACACACACACACACACACACACACATTCTTAAATTCTTATAAGAACTCTTGCACTATGAGTGCAGCCGTTTTTGCGCACCCCCATGGCTGTCTGGAGCCTGCTCTGGGCACCCCCATGGCTGTCTGGAGTCTGCTGTGGGCACCCCATGACTGTCTGGAGTCTGCTCTGGGCACCCCCATGGCTGTCTGGAGTCTGCTGTGGGCACCACCATGGCTGTCTGGAGTCTGCTCTGGGCACCATGGGTTCATAGCCCGACGAGTGAAAAAATCATCCCCTGTATAGTGTCTTCCACTGTGGCTTGCAGACCTTGGAACCGTTGTTCCTTGTTCGTGGTACATCTGACGTTATAAAAGGTAAGAGCTGGAGAAATCTATTTTGTTCAGTATATTAAACGTTTCGATGAGATCAGCCTTGTCATGTCGGGTTTGTTGTTAGTTTTTTTTTTAGATTTTCTGAAAAGGAGTTTCAGTGGTCGACATGGTTCCTCTGCCAGTTCCTTAACGACTTTGGATTGAATTCCATCCACACCTGGCGTGTCTCAATCCTTTTGTCAACATTATGAGAATGTCCCTTAATTCATCCTCTTCATCAGCTTGAGAGAGTTGTGAAGGTATTGGGAAGGTTAATCTCTTTAGTGTGAACACTGATGTAAAGTATTCAGTGTCGGCGCCATCTTTATCGTCAAATATAACTTGGTTGGTCTCATCTTTTAACGGTCCTGCCATGTCGCTGCTCTTGTGTTTTCTATTAGACATAAAAAAAGACTTTGGATCATAATGTTTGAGTAAGTTTTCTTTCGCAGTTTCTGTTTGGCTGATGTGATTTCCTGGCTGGCTGAATTTACTGCCCCTTTTGTATATCTTGAAATCGATTATGTTCTTGGCGGACTGATGCTTTCTTTGGAGATTGAGCTTGCTTGTCGCAGGTTTTTTTTTTTACCGCCCTTGTTCTCTTCTCTCTCTTAATTTAAACTTTTTGGCGCGTATTTTTGAAAAAGTTCAGTTGTGATCTTTTTAAAATTATGGCGCGTGGAGGCAGAGCGTGAGCGCCAGTACTGACCACGTGTTCCTCTATTAATCCTCTTATATCTGTCTATTCCTAGGAAAGATTGAAAGCGCCTGGTCGTCTTGCAATAGTGCAGGTCGTGCAAGACCTGTAAGGTCCTCCCTCCCCCATAAGGGTGGCAAACACACCTCTGGATGAGGCACATGTTGACAGACAGGTGTGTGTGAGCGGTGACGGCCCCGTCTCTCTCCCACACACCTGACAACACTGAAGGGGTGCCCTGGAAAGCGAAAACTGTCAGTGACAACATTAACTTTATTTCATCTTAAAACTGTAAAGAATCAACGTCCTGCTAAGACATTAGCCCACCCTCGACCAGCAGCCCACCCTCGACCAGCAGCCCACCCTCGACCAGCAGCCCACCCTCGACCAACAGGTAAACTTACAGGCTTTCTGTGAAAGTAAATGACGTACAAGGAGCATCAAAATATGACACACACTCATATCGTAACATTACAATATAACAGGGAGCACGGAGACACGTACAACAACAACAACTCAACAAGTAGTAACACATGAGTGGCGCTGCCCAATAAACTCGCCCCTCGGGGCAAAATTTAAAAAAATTAAAATTTAATCGCTACAACTCCTCCCGGGACGATACAACAATTTCACAGTTCGAGACGAGCTCCGTTCGGCTGTCCTGGAAGACAGCTTTGAAGAAGCGGTTTTGTTAGTCATTTCAGTTGGTTATTTCTGAAGGAGGTTCTCTTGGGCAGTTCTAGAGGTGACTGCTGGCCTGGCACCTCCTCCTATGAACCATAGTGACGTATTGACATCTGACTCAGCTTGGAGAGAGGAGAAGAGGTCCCTTAACACTCATATACCCCACAATGGCATTATTTATACCAGTAATGGTCGAGGTTCCACAGCTTGTCAATATGGGGGTCCACACGGGCCTGGATAACTCACTTCCCGCCCTATTAATCAACTTTTGCTTCATTGTTTATACCACTAAATTCAACTTCGTTGTCGTCTAGCAGTAGTATCGAAGCGTTTCTTTCAAGGAGGCAAGTTGACTATACAGGAGCAGAGAGCGAGGAGTGTGCAAGCAGGTGGGGCCGTGAACTCCACCTTGCCACCTCCTCCTCTTGTTACTTGTACTAGTAACTTTATTACCTACTAACACTATCACCACAACATGTATGGTAATCCCACCACCAGGTTTACAACTCAAGATCTTGGTGCCTGTTTTAAAGACAGCTGTTAGGCTGTCTGTGCCTGTTCTTGTTTGCCTGCTCCTGTGTTAAACTCTTGACATATTAAGCTACAGCCTTAAACTGTTTAAGGTACAAAGAGGATTTAAAGTGATTTTGTATTTTTTAATATAGCCAAAATATTAGGAGAAATGTGGCCTGTAGCATGTTTCCGGTTCACTACCGAGGGACCCGTGTTTAATCCCCGGACGGGACAGAAACGGTTGGGTACGCATCATTTCACCCTGATGCCCCTGTTACCTAGCAGTAAATAGGTACCTGGGAGTTGGTCAGCTGTCACGAGCTGCTTCCTGGTGTGTGTGTGTGGGGGGGGGGGGGGAAATAATAATAGTAGTTAGAAACAGTTGATTGACAGTTAAGAGGCGGGCCGAAAGAGCCAGAGCTCAACCCCCGCAAGCACAACTAGGTGAATATAGACTGTGCTGCTACTGGCTTCCAGTTACTCAGGATATGGTCAGGTGGGCAACACTGGTGACCGACTCTGGGTGGACAGGTGTATGAGGCGTGTGGGCTGGCCAGCACCCTAGTGGAGTGGACCAGGGGCGTGGACCAGGGGTGTGGACCAGGGGTGTGGACCAGGGGTGTGGACCAGGGGTGTGGACCAGGGGTGTGGACCAGGGGCGTGGACCAGGGGCGTGGACCAGGGGTGTGGACCAGGGGCGTGGACCAGGGGCGTGGACCAGGGGCGTGGACCAGGGGTGTGGACCAGGGGTGTGGACCAGGGGCGTGGACCAGGGGCGTGGACCAGGGGCGTGGTCACCTCTGTGGGGTGAGTGAGGGTCACAGTGCAGTTACTCAGTCTTCACACTGGCCACGAAATGGGCAGAGCCCTCAAGCTCAGGGCGGAGCAGGTCTCCGTCCAGCCTCCCTACAACATCCTCCAGACTTACAATAGCCAGCATATTAACACTACATCTGATTGATTGATTGATGAAGATTAAGCCACCCAAAAGGTGGCACGGGCATGAATAGCCCGTAAGTGGTGGCCCTTTTGAGCCATTACCAGTATCAAGAGCTGATACTGGAGATCTGTGGAGGTGCGACTGCACCCTGCGTGACGGGAGATGTCTCCCGTGAACTACATCTTGTATTGCCTTTTTATTCAAACCCCACCTCTCCGAGCCTCCCCTTGTAGCGTGACTTGGGCCTGACTAGATAGGTCTACATCACTAACCAGGTGAAATGGCTCCAGGTGTTCCGTCAAGACGTTTGTGCACTTCCACAAGTGTATGGAGGTTCCAACACCACCTTCACTAAGTATGACTGTCTTGTGTTTACAACTATAACTGTCGCACCCTATAACTGCCAACCAGTGCACCTGTCAACCACCACAACTGATAATAGTGGGAAGAGTTTTCCTGGTCGTTGACTGTCACCTCCCCCCCCCCACCTCCCCACAGACACGGCTAGCAGGTGTGTACTTCAAGACAGGTGTGGCCGGCCGGAACATTGACGTGGTTCAGACCTACACCCGTTGTTTAACCTGGTTACAAGTCCCGTCATTTAAAACGTAGAAAAACATTATCTCTCTATCTCTCTACCTCTCTACATCTCTACATCTCTACATCTCTACATCTCTACATCTCTACATCTCTACATCTCTACATCTCTACATCTCTACATCTCTACATCTCTACATCTCTACATCTCTACATCTCTACATCTCTACATCTCTACATCTCTACATCTCTACATCTCTACATCTCTACATCTCTACATCTCTACATCTCTACATCTCTACATCTCTACATCTCTACATCTCTACATCTCTACATCTCTACATCTCTACATCTCTACATCTCTACATCTCTACATCTCTACATCTCTACATCTCTACATCTCTACATCTCTACATCTCTACATCTCTACATCTCTATATCTCTATATCTCTATATCTCTATATCTCTCCAGTTTTAAATAAAAGCGAAGAGTGTTTTATTTCACTTATACAAATAAGTTGGCTGTCAACAGCTGAAATGTCGTTGGGTGTTGTGGTGAGAGAGAATGTTGTGTCAACAGCGCCGGGTTCTAGTAACCCGGTCTGATGTTTGTGTCTCTGTCTGTAGCTGACAGCGGCGGGACACGACTTCTTCCAGTCATGAACACCTCGTTTTCTATGGCTGTTATGAAGTTCGCTATTAATGTAACATTGTAAATTACAAATTACAGAATCAGATCTATTGTAAGGGATGGTAATTATCAGAAGAAAGCGATAAACAGTACGACTATATAGTACTTGGAATGGATATAAGGCCAAGGAGCTGGGATACGAGGCCAAGGAGCTGGGATACGAGGCCAAGGAGCTGGGATACGAGGCCAAGGAGCTGGGATACGAGGCCAAGGAGCCGGGATACGAGGTCAAGGAGCCGGGATACGAGGTCAAGGAGCCGGGATACGAGGTCAAGGAGCCGGGATACGAGGTCAAGGAGCTGGGATACGAGGTCAAGGAGCCGGGATACGAGGTCAAGGAGCCGGGATACGAGGTCAAGGAGCTGGGATACGAGGTCAAGGAGCCGGGATACGAGGTCAAGGAGCTGGGATACGAGGTCAAGGAGCTGGGATACGAGGTCAAGGAGCTGGGATACGAGGTCAAGGAGCTGGGATACGAGGTCAAGGAGCTGGGATACGAGGTCAAGGAGCTGGGATACGAGGACAAGGACCTGGGATACGAGGACAAGGACCTGGGATACGACTGAGGGATGGAAAGCTTCCTAACAACTTGGACCATCGGGGATCGAACGCCAACCTGCAAGAATCGAAGCCGCCTTGACTATACCGACTAGTAGAAATGGTTGAAACTGCATCAGATCAAAGAGGTAGATGGACACGAGTTAGTTTTGGAGCACGGGAATCTACAGGAGTGTGTTCGCCCGCAAAGCATCACTGAAGGAGGAAGGCTTCACAAAGTTGACAGTGGAGTGCATGTTGTCGGGTATAGCAGTGTTGGAGAGCGACAGTAGCCCTAGTGAGGGGTTCAGGCGAGTGAATGATACTGTAATTATCAGCAATAGACTCGGGGTATCGTTACTTGTGGCAGGTAATTACAGGTGACCACACTATATAACCCAATTGTAATTTCTGTGAAATAGATCCAAGATAAACTCTTCAAGATATAATTGCGAGTACCCAATTGTCAACGACTGTAGCCCAGATGTCATGATATCCCTGGAGCTGTATGTCATCCACTGACGGATATCGCAAGATATCGTAATAGCCCGGCGAGAGGTTGTGAGTGGAGGCTAATAGACCACACGCCCCCGCATGAGCACTCATCCCGAGACGGGTATATTGTGCCAGGAACCAGCAAGACTGATGATTGATGAAGATTAAGCCAGCCAAGAGGTGGCACGGGCATGAATAGCCCGTAAGTGGTGGCCCTTTTGAGCCATTACCAGTATCAAGAGCTAATACTGGAGATCTGTGGAGGTGCAACTGCACCCTGCGTGACGGGAGACATCAGATCAGTGTTAATATTTACACACAAGATGTGTGAGTACGATCCGCTGGGGGGGTGGACACAGGGGGGCGCCCGCCTGCCCGCCTCACCACGTCCCACAGGAGGACAAGACCTGCCCCTGGGGAGACGTATGGAGGGGAGGAGAGGTCAACAACCCAGCCACGAGTTGCTCCCAGGGATCGATGACCGGGGTGGTTACAGCCAAGTAAACCAATTCAACTCTTTTGCACGGGGGAGTCGACCCCCTCGGCCCCCACACAGCCTCGTGTCCAGGCCATTCAACTGAAGGTAAATGACTCAACAACGGGTGGACCAGTACATACTGTAACTATGTCTGCTACATATTCCAATGTGTTGATAACGAGAACACACTGAAGGGGCTTCGTAGCAGGCTTCAAGAAGCCTCGAGTTTAAGGTTGACCCGTAGAGAAAAGTCCGGGAGGCAGGATACCATTCCTTAAACAAATCCTCAAGGGCCGTGACGAGGATTCGAACTTACGTCCGAGATCATCCCATTCCTTGGTGTTTCAGCGCACGGTACTTGGTGTACAGGTACAATTGGCAGCAATAAATGTTCTGACAGACAAGAAAAGCGTGCAGTTTGTACCTGCTCTTGTACCATCAACTACAACGTATCCCCGCTAATAATCGTCATTAGTGACCGAGATACTGTACACTCCAGGTCATCTATATTTGCAACATTATCCCATTCAATTCTCAAATGCATTGATCAACGAGCATCCAACTGTGTGATGGGTGACCTTTGACCCAGAGGGAAGTCACCCGCCGCGTTAGACAAGCATCACCTCACTATTGCCCAACCACCTCTACACCTGACCACAATACTCATTCCCAAGAATCTGTACAATGGGCTGAACCACGCTTGTGTTTGAATGAAATCTAAGCATACAGCGTCCTCAGCAGCATTGAGTAATTATTAATTTATACATACATACATACATACATACATACATACATACATACATACATACACACACACACACACACACACATACATACATACATACATACACACACATACATACATACATACATACATACATACATACATACATACATACACACACACATACATACACACACATACATACATACACACACACACATACATACATACATACACACACACACACACACATACATACACACCATACATACACACCATACATACATACACATACATACATACATACATACATACATACATACATACATACATACATACACACACACACATACATATACATACATACATACATACATACATACATACATACATACACACACACACATACATATACATACATACATACATACATACATACATACATACATACACACACACACACACACACACACACACACACACACACACACACACACACACATACATACATACATACATACATACATAAAATCACACACATAAGAAACAGCAAAACGAGAACAGTGACGAACAATTTTCTTGATCGTCGGAGGTTTGGGAAAAAACTTAAATTAACAGTTACTCATCAAATGAGTAGAAATAATAATAAATCATTTCAAAAGTAATGACAACGAAACAATTATTATACAATTACGAAGTTAGTCAAAATAATAAGCAAAACGTCTCAGCGTAATGACCCGAGTCTTATAGTCAAAAGTCGCCGCTTTCACAAGAACCAACAGCCTGGAGAACCAGCAGCGGCCCCCCCCCCAGGTAGAGGGCAGCTTCAGGATATGAATGTGGAGTAATTCTATAGTGTCAAGTTGTACCCTGTGACTGTGAACGGTGAGTACGGTGAAGGAATCACAGGTCGTCTCGACTACTGTCTCTCCTCATACCCGCTCCGCCTGGAACACCCATCTACTGTGGACTTGTGCGGGTGTGTGGGTACAGCCTGTGGACTTGTGAGGATGTGTGGGCACAGTCTAAGGACTTGTGAGGGTGTGTGGGCACAGTCTAAGGACTTGTGAGGGTGTGTGGGCACAGCCGAAGGACTTGTGCGGGTGTGTAGGTACAGACTGAGGACTTGTGAGGGTGTGTAGGTACAGACTGAGGACTTATACAGGATGAGCTCCTCAACTATCTACACCTTGTTGACTAACAAGTAACTGCCACTTACCCAGCATTTTAAAAGTCAACATCTCATCCAACTGTCTTGTTCCCGCGGTTCCCTCGGTAACTGCCTGGTCTTAACGAGCGACTCGGGGCGCGCTTATTAACCACCAATTTAGTTCTTCGACAACTGACCATTGTTCCACCTCTGTGGTCATGATTTATAAATTCAAATCTACTTTATTCGCTTTACCGGAATACAATGTAAGGAAATCTATAATTTTATTGGGATATCAGGATATCGCTAGTTCCAGCGTCTACCGGTAGACGGAATGGCATTGGTTAGCGGGCCAAGTCCTTCCGGAAGTTGGGACTTGACCCACTAACCAAGCGGGCCAAGTCCCGCTTGATTAGCGAGCGTAACAATGCACTGGAACTTTAACTGGCGAAGTGTATAGCAAGTTCTGAAAAGAAACTTGAGAGGATGGAAGCAGATGAACACCGTCTGGATTAAAATGGCGCTACTTTCGTCCCCCAAAGCGGTTCGGTGCCTTCTTTGGATTTATATATTTATCGTCTCAATATGCATACATCGCCATTGGCTGGTCATTGTGGAGAAACACGGGCGGGCTTAGACTGTGGGCGATGCAACTCTTCTTCCAGGGTCAAGATGTTAGCCCTTATAGCGTCTCTAGAACACGTGAAACATGAAGACCATTCTTGGATTAAATGATGGTCATCTAGTTTTGGATCAAGACTTGACAGAAACGTTGACACCTCCGCCTGGTACATTTAGGCGTGTCAAGTTCACCTCAATGTTTATAGGTGTTAAGAGACAAGATTCTTGGGGAGTGACTTTGTTGTGTCACACTGCGTGGTAACCTCTTAGCCTCTATTGTGCACTCTTAGAGTGAGTGAGTGAGTGTGAACTCGCCTATTTGTACTCGCCTAGGTGTGCTTGCAGGGGTTGTGCTCTGGCTCTTTGGTCCCGCCTCTCAACTATCAATCAACTGGTGTACAGATTCATGAGCCTACTGGGCTCTATCATATCTACACTTGAAACTGTGTATGGAGTCAGCCTCCACTACATCACTGCCTAATGCATGCCATCCTGTTAACTACTCTGACACTGAAAAAGTTCCTTCTAACGTCCCTGTGGCTCATGTGGGTACTCAGTTTCCACCTGTGTTACCTTTTGTGTGTGCATGTGTTCGTGTGTTCGTATGTGCGTGTGTGCGCGTTCGTGTTCCTAGCCTTGAACTCCAGCGCCCACGATAGAACAGAGACAAGTTTACGTGCATGATTCATAAACATGTAACCTAAGGAACCTGAACACATGTTCGAGAAGAAGGTGAATCTATATTGACGGTTTATTCAGAGATTACCAGCCATGTTCTTGATGAAAACCTTTGGTGGAAAAGGTCCTCTTTATTCCGTCTAGCTCGCTGTGAGGACTAAAGCGGCGCTCCCAATACACGCTCGTGTTAGTAACAGTCAAATAATGCAGGCGAGGAGTCACACTAACGTGGCTGAAGTATGTTGATCAGACCACACACTAGAAGGTGAAGGGACGACGACGTTTCGGTCCGTCCTGGACCATTCTCAAGTCGATTGTGTCCCTACGTCGTCGTCCCTTCACCTTCTAGTGTGTGGTTGACCAGACCACACACTAGAAGGTGAAGGGACGACGACGTTTCGGTCCGTCCTGGACCATTCTCAAGTCGATTGTGGTCCAAAATGGTCCAGGACGGACCGAAACGACGTCGTCCCTTCACCTTCTAGTGTGTGGTCTGGTCAACAATCAAATAATATTTGCACTCAATTAGACTTATTGTACAACAATTAGTAATCGTCTATTTAGCGTACTCACCATGTAATTAGTGGTACATGACCAGTGAAAGTGATCCATACACAATAGTACACAGAGGTTATTGCAAGAGTTACTTAACAACACAGTATTACCCGGTGTATACATGTTTAAAAATGATACTATATGGATCTTTTTTGTACCATATATCATACATTGATTATAAGTGATTTTCGAGTGATTTTGCAGAAAACGTGTGATTTTGTGCCTGCTCAGTTATATTTAATATATAATGTATATCTGTCCAAAGCAGGAGGGCCAAAGGGAGGGTAGGGAGATATAAAGATGGAGAAATTGAAGACTGGAAGAGGGGAAAAAGAGGGTGGAGAGGGAAGGAGCAAGAGGGAAGGAATGGAAGGGGTTACCCAAGCACCAGCAGCACACAAGCAGCAACATGTCTAAGGAACTTTAGGAGTAAGCAGCAGCCTTAGCCAGGGCACGAAGGGGCGTACAGCACGGCCCGTTAGGGCGGGCCGTGCAACAACTTACATCCAGCTAGGAAACTCACATAGCGATGGACTTAAGCCAAGCGACTCACACTAAACCAACGTACTCTTCCAAGTTTACTCTCCCTTTCCTTTCCCCTATCCCTCCTAGCCCAGGCTCCTCTCCCACATCCCCTTTCCCTCTCCGCCGTCACCTGAGGGAAGACATCGACTCCGGGTCCCCCTTGAGCCATAGCGAGCGAGCGTGATCCGTCAGACATGACGACAATCACGCCGTCTCTAGGGGGACTGAGCGGACCCAAAACGTCCCCAGATCGGACCCTATACGACCTAGTTTCCCCGCCTGAGTGATGGCGGGGAGGAAGAGAGGGGTGAGAGGGGTACATGACGCCTCCCAGCCGCCGCCACCACCTGCTACTGGATCTAAAATATGGGAAACTTGGCATGCGCGCAGCCACATGTACTCTCTACACCCCTCCTTAAACCCCCACCACAGACCCCCCTGCTGCCCCTGTTTCCACCCCACTATCCGCGCCTCACAACCCCACCTACGGTTGTCACAGTAGATAACTGTGCCAGAGGGGTGGTACTCTGAGGGTACAGGTACGGTGAGGCTACACCAGCCTCCAGTGCCACCCAGCAAGTGTCTGGGGGAAGACAATATTGATCTGTGTAAAGAATGTCAGCGACGGTGTGTTCCTCGCCCCAGGTGACTGACACCTTACTTTGTGGAAACTTATTCCTTCCCCCCCCCCCCCCGCGCCCCTCTGCACGACAGGCAGTGACGACCTCCACAGCCTGGACTTGCAGGCTGGTCGTGCGCACGTCCCGACACTATACGTGCTCCCACCTTCCCACATTTACACCCTTTACGTCAGGACTTAAGAGATCAGCTGGATAAGACCGCCTGTTGTCCGGGGGCAGTCTGTGACCTTCCAGATCAGTCTGTGACCTTCCGGGGCAGTCTACGACCTTCTGGGTCAGTCTGTGACCATCCAAGTTAGTCTATGACCATCCAGGTCAGTCTATGACCTTCCGGGGCAGTCTATGACCCTCAGAGGTCACCGTCGCTCAGAACTCTAGATGCAACCCAAGTCTTAGAGGTCATGGTGGCTCAGAGGTCAGCGTCCAGTACTCGTCAACATCAAAGGTCAGGCCAAAAAAGACTCACCCGGGAAGTTTTATCCAATATGAAGCGTTTAGGTTATTTTATTCTCTATATATAATACTCAAAAGGTTAAAAGTTCAAGGTCTAAGGGGTCACCTTTTTCAGACACACACTGTTACCAGTGTATCAAGGATAGGATTCGAGGTCAGTGAGTCATTGATTGAGGTCACAAGGGTGGTTTTATACGAGTATTATTACGACTACTTACAAGAGAGATCTCCCGTCACGCAGGGTGCAGTTGCACCTCCACAGATCTCCAGTATCAGCTCTTGATACTGGTAATGGCTCAAAAGGGCCACTACTTACGGGCTATTCATGCCCGTGCCACCTTTTGGGTGGTTTAATCTTCATCAATCATCAATCAATCAGAAGTTTACACCATTTGGTCCGGGAGACATCTCCCGTCACGCAGGGTGCAATCGCGCCTCCACAGATCTCGAAGCTCAATGGCTCAAAAGGGCCACCACTTACGGGCTATTCATGCCCGTGCCACCTTTTGGCTGGCTTAATCTTCATCAATCAATCAATCGACGACTACTTTAGTGTGCCCCCCATACTGACCCTGGGAGACCTGATAGGGATGAAGTCCATACCGAGGTCTTCGTTTAAACAAAGAATGGTATGATAAAGCAGATCTTTGTGGCCCTGTTGGAAGAATATTTAAACAATCCACCTTGTTCTTCAACCAGGCTGCCCCCCCCCACACCATGTTCTTCAACCAGGCTGCCCCCCCACACCATGTTCTTCAACCAGGCTGCCCCCCCCACACCATGTTCTTCAACCAGGCTGCCCCCCCCACACCTTGTTCTTCAACCAGGCTGCCCCCCCCCACACCATGTTCTTCAACCAGGCTGCCCCCCCCACACCATGTTCTTCAACCAGGCTGCCCCCCCCCACACCATGTTCTTCAACCAGGCTGCCCCCCCCCACACCATGGTCTTCAACCAGGCTGCCCCCCCCACACCATGTTCTTCAACCAGGCTGCCCCCCCCCCCACACCATGTTCTTCAACCAGGCTGCCCCCCCCCACACCATGTTCTTCAACCAGGCTGCCCCCCCCCACACCATGTTCTTCAACCAGGCTGCCCCCCCCCACACCATGTTCTTCAACCAGGCTGCCCCCCCCACACCATGTTCTTCAACCAGGCTGCCCCCCCCACACCATGTTCTTCAACCAGGCTGCCCCCCCCCACACCATGTTCTTCAACCAGGCTGCCCCCCCCACACCATGTTCTTCAACCAGGCTGCCCCCCCCACACCATGTTCTTCAACCAGGCTGCCCCCCCCACACCATGTTCTTCAACCAGGCTGCCCCCCCCCACACCATGTTCTTCAACCAGGCTGCCCCCCCCCCCCACACCATGTTCTTCAACCAGGCTGCCCCCCCCCACACCATGTTCTTCAACCAGGCTGCCCCCCCCACACCATGTTCTTCAACCAGGCTGCCCCCCCCCACACCATGTTCTTCAACCAGGCTGCCCCCCCCCCCACACCATGTTCTTCAACCAGGCTGCCCCCCCCCCCACCGTGCCCAACTGCTTGCGGTCATCACCAGTGAATCAGGTGAACATTCTCCTATATAAAAACAAACACCAATCTACTGGAAACACCGCCCACCAACTAATGAACTTGTTGCATATATACACGTCATGTAATGTTGCCATTAACATACTTCTCGTTGGAATATCTTTCAATATATATTTCTTTTTTCACATAAAAGTATAATAGATGTTAGAAGGAAGTGTTTGAGAGCAGGGTACAAGAGGGCCGAGTGGTGTCTAAAACCAGGCGCCGCTCCTGTGGCAGGTAAGTCCACTACGGGCTCACCATAGCCCGTGCTACTTGGAACTTGTTCCGAGTAGCTGAATCTATAACTAAAAACAGAGAAAAATATGCCCCTTGTCACCATCACTCATTAAATACGTCTGTTTCAGTCTCATCTAACCAATCATACACACTAGAAGGTGAAGGGACGACGACGTTTCGGTCCGTCCTGGACCATTCTCAAGTTGAAATGTTGTTTGATATATGGTGTGGAGGACTACGAGGCGACAGGTGTGGAGTGGAGGACTACGAGGCGACAGGTGTGGAGTCCGCAGTTGTGTGGAGGAAGTTGGAGTGGGCAGCGTTGTGTTTGTGTAGGAATGTGTGTATAGGAGGAAGGCAGAGCCGGATGCTCCCCCTGTCAACTTCCTCTCTATCCTCCGGCTCCCACAGCCAGCCCCCGGGGCTCCCACAGCCCCCCGGGGCTCCCACAGCCAGCCCCCCGGGGCTCCCACAGCCAGCCCCCCGGGGCTCCACCAGCCAGCCCCCCGGGGCTCCACCAGCCAGCCCCCCGGGGCTCCCACAGCCAGCCCCCCGGGGCTCCCACAGCCAGCCCCCCGGGGCTCCCACAGCCAGCCCCCCGGGGCTCCCACAGCCAGCCCCCCGGGGCTCCCACAGCCAGCCCCCCGGGGCTCCCACAGCCAGCCCCCCGGGGCTCCCACAGCCAGCCCCCCGGGGCTCCCACAGCCAGCCCCCCGGGGCTCCCACAGCCAGCCCCCCGGGGCTCCCACAGCCAGCCCCCCGGGGCTCCCACAGCCAGCCCCCCGGGGCTCCCACAGCCAGCCCCCCGGGGCTCCCACAGCCAGCCCCCCGAGGCTCCCACAGCCAGCCCCCCGAGGCTCCCACAGCCAGCCCCCCGGGGCTCCCACAGCCAGCCCCCCGGGGCTCCCACAGCCAGCCCCCCGGGGCTCCCACAGCCAGCCCCCCGGGGCTCCCACAGCCAGCCCCCCGGGGCTCCCACAGCCAGCCCCCCGGGGCTCCCACAGCCAGCCCCCCGGGGCTCCCACAGCCAGCCCCCCGGGGCTCCCACAGCCAGCCCCCCGGGGCTCCCACAGCCAGCCCCCCGGGGCTCCCACAGCCAGCCCCCCGGGGCTCCCACAGCCAGCCCCCCGGGGCTCCCACAGCCAGCCCCCCGGGGCTCCCACAGCCAGCCCCCCGGGGCTCCCACAGCCAGCCCCCCGGGGCTCCCACAGCCAGCCCCCCGGGGCTCCCACAGCCCCCCGGGGCTCCCACAGCCAGCCCCCCGGGGATCCCACAGCCTCCCGGGGCTCCCACAGCCAGCACCACCCCACCTCTACTCCTAACGTACCTGGGCTCTCACACACCATCGCACCTGTAATTAATTTTCCCACAGGAAGTCATCTCCAACAGTCTTGGAGGAATTCTTGCTCTTTTTTTTGTTATTGTTAGGTCCGGGTATGTGATTGGTTGGTGTTTGTTCACCCTTTGTAATGTTCCAATCCTGCACTCAGCCTCATGCAACAAATCTTGCCAATCTGACTTGCAAGTGTTGTGATTAACTATGGATAGTACTTTGCCACAAGCGACCTGATGGAACGATTAAGCTCTTACAATGCTTTGGAACTGGGCCATCTCAGTCTCGCGGTCAAGGCTTATGTTATGGTGAGCCCTTATTGCTGTCATCTATGGCTGCCTGAGTGAGTGAGTGAGTGAGTGAGTGAGTGAGTGAGTGAGTGAGTGAGTGAGTGAGTGAGTGAGTACTTTCACAATTTTTTTCCGGCTTGATACTTCACCATATTGCTCGTCTCAGACGCACGCTCGCACGCAAACAAACACACACACACATTCAGGAATCAGATTCAGGAATCTGTGCACCAGTTGATTGATAGTTGAGAGGCGGGACTAAAGAGCCAGAGCTCAACCCCCACAAACACAATTAGACGAGTACAATTAGGCGAGTACAACTAGGTGAGTACGCACGCACGCGCACACAGTAGAGCCCAATAGGCTCAGGAATCTGTACACCTGTTGATTGACGGTTGAGAGGCGGGACCAAAGAGCCAGAGCTCAACCCCCGCAAACACAACTAGGTGAGTACAACTAGGTGAGTACACACACGGGTGCTAAACATGCCAAAACTAGAAGATAGAAGAAAGAGGTGATATGATCCCCACTTACAAAATACCAACAGGAATCGACCAAATTGACAAGAGGAATTCCCTGAACCAGCAACTTTACGAACAAGAGGACTCGGTTCCAAGGTCAGGAAACAAAGGTGCCGAAAAAAATAAGACAGTTTTCTTTTGCCAACAGTCTTAGACGGCTGGAACAAGGGAAGTGAGAAGGTGAAGGCCAAAACCCTCAGTAATTTCAAAGTGTTAAAAGCTACTCGGAGTCCCTCGAGAAATCCGATCAGTGGCTGTTTTAGATTTAGCTACTCAGAACAAAATGTCCATGTAGCACGGGCTATGGTGAGCCCGTAAAGATCAGTGACAAGAAACTGAAATTTTATCAGATTTATACCAAAGTAAAATGAAGGAGTCGTTCAGAGTAGGACCCTTGAAGGATGAGAGCTGTCTGCTTGATGGGGTTCAGGTCCACCAGGCTGTTGCTTGGAGCGGTCCGCAGACCCACCACAGCCCGGTTGGTCCAGCACTCCTTGAAGAAAACTATTCAGTTTTTTCCTGAAGACGTCTACGGTCATGTTATGATCAAGAAACAAACAATGACAACCTTAGAAAAGCAGTTACAGAAACAAAGAGAGAACATGCGAGTTCCTGACACGATATTTTCCACGTGAGAAATGAGACAGTAAAGATATATTGTGGTAGAGTTAAGATAGAAACAATATATTATTATAAATTACCTGGGTGGCAATTAGAAGCCTGCAATGTGACCCCATAATAATGTTGAAGTGAGTGTACGCTGGCAGCCCTCCATGCTACCGGGGTAACTACAGAGTTACTGACTTACTGGAGACCTTTGTCAAGGGGATCATTGAATGTTTCTTCTTCACCTGCATTTCAAAGGGAAAAATCACTTGGACCTGTTTGTAGTCAATATGAACTATCTCTTGGCTCCATTCCTCCCTCCCAGCACCCTCCCACCACCCTCCCAGCACCCTCCCACCACCCTCCCACCACCCTCCCAGCACCCTCCCAGCACCCTCCCAGCACCCTCCCAGCACCCTCCCAGCACCCTCCCAGCACCCTCCCAGCACCCTCCCAGCACCCTCCCAGCTCCCTCCCAGCTCCCTCCCAGCACCCTCCCAGCACCCTCCCAGCACCCTCCCAGCACCCTCCCAGCACCCTCCCAGCTCCCTCCCAGCACCCTCCCAGCACCCTCCCAGCTCCCTCCCAGCTCCCTCCCAGCACCCTCCCAGCACCCTCCCAGCTCCCTCCCAGCACCCTCCCAGCACCACCGGTCACCACACTCCCAGCACCCTCCCAGCTCCCTCCCAGCACCCTCCCAGCACCCTCCCAGCACCCTCCCAGCACCCTCCCAGCTCCCTCCCAGCACCCTCCCAGCACCCTCCCAGCACCCTCCCAGCTCCCTCCCAGCACCCTCCCAGCACCACCGGTCACCACACTCCCAGCACCCTCCCAGCACCCTCCCAGCACCCTCCCAGCACCCTCCCAGCACCCTCCCAGCACCACCGGTCACCACACTCCAGTCTCAAGTAAAAAAAAGGCAAAAAAACAAAAAGATTAATTTTTATATTGTTCTTTTGTTTTGACTTCCTGTCTTTGGTGACTGCTGGGCAGGCCATCACCCCCCACCCAGACCCCCCCCCCCCCCCCCACGGGACGCCACTCTGGCAACAAGGTGGTTGACAGGTCAGGTGGTTGACAGGTCTAGTGGTTAACAGGTCAGGTGGTTGACAGGTCAGGTGGTTGACAGGTCAGGTGGTTGACAGGTCAGGTGGTTGACAGGTCAGGTGGTTGACAGGTCTGGTGGTTGACAGGTCAGGTGGTTGACAGGTCAGGTGGTTGACAGGTCAGGTGGTTGACAGGTCAGGTGGTTGACAGGTGGTCAATACACCATCTGGTCTTCCAGGTAACACTCTTCAGGTAGTGGTTATCTTGAGATGATTTCGGGGCTTTAGTGTCCTCGCGGCCCGGTCCTCGACCAGGCCTCCACTCCCAGGAAGCAGCCCCTGACAGCTGACCAACACCCAGGTACCTATTTTACTGCTAGGTAACAGGGTGCATCAGGGTGAAACAAACTCTGCCCAATTGTTTCCGCCTCCACCGGGGATCGAACCCGGAACCTCAGGACTACGAATCCGGAGCGCTGTCCACTCAGCTGTCAGGCCCCAATACAGTATTGTAGTGAACTACTTCCTTAACAACAGTTTCAAATACAACAAGGATCTACAATAAGTCTTTTAAAGCCTGATATGCATACATAACTTTTGTATTTAATGGTTTCAAACCGAGTTCCTCACCTGGTGGGTAGTGTGTTACCGCTGTTTGTTGCTGGGTCTGCGTTCGATCCCCGATGACCTAAGGGGTTGGGCACCGTTCCTTCACTCGTCCCCTATATCCCAGCTCCTAGCCTATAATATCCCAACCCATAGCCTCCTAGGGGGAGCCAGTCGGCCGAGCGGACAGCACGCGGGCTTGTGATCCTGGGTTCGATCCCAGGCGCCGGCGAGAAACAATGGGCAGAGTTTCTTTCACCCTATGCCCCTGTATCCTAGCAGTAAAATAGGTACCTGGGTGTTAGTCAGCTGTCACGGGCTGCTTCCTGGGGGTGGAGGCCTGGTCGAGGACCGGGCCGCGGGGACACTAAAGCCCCGAAATCATCTCAAGATAACCTCAAGATAGATCATCACATACCTTCCAAGTTCTATACTGACTTAGCACTTTCTCACAATTACCTTTGAGATCTTCACTTTAATCAATAAAAGTGTCCATTACTAACTGTATCTAGAGGCAATATTTTGGTTGCATTATTGATGTCATATTTTTATGAATTCTCATACATATCCATTAGTGTCATCTGGTTAAATTTTAATAGCGAGTTTTTGATAATTTGAATATTCTGAAATAATGCAAGCCTATGCATTAAATATTAATATATTGTTTAAACTCAACGCATATGAATGTAGATTGTACACTGCTTATGCCAGAAAGTATGAATTCAGTGTTACAAACACATTTCACACTATACACACAGCTCTAATACAACATAAATACATAATACACCTGTATTATCTTGCCAAGTGTATACACATTAATCCAGTATACATCAACCTTCGATCTAAACCTTTCTTCAAAAATATACAACCCGTATTACAATCCGGAATGTTCTTCACAGTTACGATGCGCAGAAAATGTGTTTTTCAGTGCGAATCCGCAAAAATCCGCGGGCCGGGTGTCGAACTGTGAATTTGACAGTAACTGGCGATAGATTGAACGAGGGCACATTTTCGAAAGTACAATTTTATGTACTTAACAATTGGATTTTCTTTTCTAAGTTCAAAACGAAACCTGCAGTAAACAACTGTTTATTTCTATGGTAAATTATCACCTTTGGTCTATAACTCACCGTATCAGCATTTAGTTCACTATGTCGGTTTCTATGGTAAACCACAGTCTCGGTTTCTATGGTAAACCACAGTCACGTTTTCTATGGTAACCCCACTAAACAGGTTTTCACAGTCAAGCAATTTAAAAAGTTTTGACCTAGAAAAAACGGTCCGTCGTGGACCAATAAATAATTTTTTATATTCAGGTAAGGTACATACATACAAGGTAAGATACAAAAGTTGATGGATTTATAGATAGAGCTGGTACATACAATGCCTAAATGCCAACAATGGGCATGCAATGCCCAATGCCATTCTCAAGTCGATTGTGAGAATGGTCTACATTCTTTCCTCCACAAAATATTCTTTGGTGTAAGAATAAGTAATAAATGTAACGCATTAAAAGAAAGGGGTGAAGACAGACTCTTTATACCGAGTTCCAAATGAAGACATGACAGTCCAAAAACCTGTGACCTACACATCAATGTGTTGAAGGTTGAGCGACCAGACGAAACGGGTGGAAGCCAACTTCCGGTAGCAGAGGTAGAGAGGAGTAGTACCAGCAGTCAAGCGACGGCAGGTGGCGTCCACCAGGGCCCAACCAGCTCCGTCTCTCATTGATAGTGAACCGCTCACGCGTAAATATAAAATATTTAATTAAACTTTCATTGTTGGCTGCGGCTTGGCGGTCAAAATTACTCCTGATAAAACTTACTAGATCCCCTTTTTCCCGCCATAAATATTGATTTTGCATTTACATGTGTGTGTGTAGTTTAATGGAGATTAGTATTTATTCCCGCGTTAAGTGATTATTGTTGCAATAGATCACTGATTAACCAATATTAGCACCTTCAGGGCTCTCTTTAGTCTTGGGTCGTCAAGAAACCACAAGAAGTTGACTCAGAGTCTTACAAAAACAGTTTGAATGATTGCTTTGTCGTCGTCTCGGGTCATTGTCAGTCGTCTCCTTCCTTCAGGCATCTTAAACCCTTAACCCCCCCCTAGTGTTGCTGGTCCACACCCACAACTAGTGTTGCTGGTCCACACCCACAACTAGTGTTGCTGGTCCACACCCACAACTAGTGTTGCTGGTCCACACCCACAACTAGTGTTGCTGGTCCACACCCACAACTAGTGTTGCTGGTCCACACCCACAACTAGTGTTGCTGGTCCACACCCACAACTAGTGTTGCTGGTCCACACCCACAACTAGTGTTGCTGGTCCACACCCACAACTAGTGTTGCTGGTCCACACCCACAACTAGTGTTGCTGGTCCACACCCACAACTAGTGTTGCTGGTCCACACCCACAACTAGTGTTGCTGGTCCACACCCACAACTAGTGTTGCTGGTCCACACCCACAACTAGTGTTGCTGGTCCACACCCACAACTAGTGTTGCTGGTCCACACCCACAACTAGTGTTGCTGGTCCACACCCACAACTAGTGTTGCTGGTCCACACCCACAACTAGTGTTGCTGGTCCACACCCACAACTAGTGTTGCTGGTCCACACCCACAACTAGTGTTGCTGGTCCACACCCACAACTAGTGTTGCTGGTCCACACCCACAACTAGTGTTGCTGGTCGACACCCACAACTAGTGTTGCTGGTCGACACCCACAACTAGTGTTGCTGCTGAGTTAAATTGAAGGTTGACAACTTTCAGACATGATCAAGATCTTTTAGTATTGTTGAACTAAGATGTAACGACAGAAATTGTTGACCTTAAAGCTGCAGAAACTGTTTCATATCCTTGGAAAACTTGAAGTTTTGAGCTTCAGAATTTTTCTAGGTCAAAACTTTTTAAATTGCTTGACTGTCAAAACCTGTTTAGTGGGGTTACCATAGAAAACGGGACTGTGGTTTACCATAGAAACCGACATAGTGAAATAAATGCTGATACGGTGAGTTATAGACCAACGTGATAATTTATCATAGAAATAAAGAGTTTACTGCAGGTTTCGTTTTGAACTTAGAAAAGAAGTGGAGGTTAGCTACTTCCTAAACCCCCTTCCTTATGATCCTCCTGGCCTAGCTGCTAGAGCGACGGCCTCGTAGTTCACACATAAGCCTGTGACAAGAGTGGCTGCAGGTCAAGTGATTCACAGTTAAGGAAGAGTCGTCACTCCGCCTCGTCGACCACCAGTCAGAGATCATAAATCATTGTCCAGTTGATGAGTCACTTAACTAAGGTCATCAGTGGGGCAAGATTCTTACCCACATCAACCAGTTATGAGCTCTTGATGTACTCACCACTTCTGTCTGTGCCTGTGCCTGTGACTGTGCCTGTGCCTGTGCCTGTGCCTGTGCCTGTGCCTGTGCCTGTGCCTGTGCCTGTGACTGTGCCTGTGACTGTGCCTGTGACTGTGCCTGTCCGTCTAGGAGAGGGGGGGGGGAGGTGTGGGGGAGGAGGTGCTAACCCTCCCCCCCCCCCCAACACCAGCTGAGGGCAGTACAGCTGTCGTCTACCACAGTGCAGTTCCACCCGCCAATTACCGGAGGTTGGCCGCTTGTTAAGAGCTGCAGTGCTGAGCGGCAGATTACAGCGGGCAGCAATTACAGGCAGCGAGGGCTGCTTCCGCGTCCTGTCTCCCTCTTACCTGCTCAATGGTGGGCCAGTCCTCCACTGTGAGGCGGCCCGCTCCCGAAGGTCACCACGCCCTCATCTCTCTGGGTAATGAGGGGGGGGGCTGTGGGGGGGAGGGCTGTGGGGGAAGGGGGAGGGCTGTGGGCGGGGGGAGGGGCTGTGAGGGAGAAGGGAGGGCTGTGGGCGGGGGGGGGGGGTGAAGGGAGGGCTGTGGGCGGGGGGAGTAGTGTGGAGTACCTAACTTGTCTGTCGTCATTATATTTCTCTTTGTTCCTTCTATCTTCAGGAGTTGCAAGATCTAGTTCCATTAACTAATCCTCATACTTTTTTGTGTAATGGTTTTATGCTTCAAGAGATCCGACGCCGGTGCTGCATATTCTAGCACTGGTCTAACAAATCCTGTGTGCATTGTCTTCAAGGAGTCCTGATTTAGGTTATTAAACTATGTTCTTATGTCTGCCAGCGTCCCGTATGCTGCTGATGTCATCCAGTTTATGTTTGTGCCTCCGATGTTAGCGCAGGAATTTTCTCTACTCCCAAATCTCTGTTTTCTAACTTCTTATACGGTTATCTTCCCCCCCTAATGGTGTGGGACACCACCTGCTCTCCTTTCTACCTTTCCAATCTCCATTACCTTACACTTGATGATATTGAATTCTAGCAACCAGTCTACTCGTGCAGCCTGTCAAGATTCCCCTGCAACTTCTTGATGTCCTCTTCTGTGTTCATCTTCTCCGTCAGTTTTGCGTCATCTGGAAACATCGACACGTACAAGCCGACTCCCTCGGGTCGTTTACATAAATTAAGAACAATAATGGTCCAAAACCCATGCCTTGTGGGACCCCCACTTGTTACATTCATCAAACTCTAAACCACCTCTGGGAATCTGGGGCCAGATTCACGAAATCAGTTACGCAAACACTTACGAACCTGTCCATCTTTTCTCAATCTTTGGCGGCTTTGTTTACAATTATTAAACAGTTAATGAGCTCCGAAGCACCAGGAGGCTGTTTATAACAATAACAACAGTTGATTGGCAAGTTTTCATGCTCGTAAACAATTTAATAAATGTAACCAAAGTCTTCAAAGATTGAGGAAACATGTACACGTTCGTAAGTGCTTGCGTAAGTGCTTTCGCGAATCTGGCCCCTGTGTTTTTATTCCTTCATGTATTCCTTTATCCTGTTCATTGCTTTACCAGTTATCGCACCTTGCTTCTCCATCTTGTTCACCAGCCTCACTTAAGCACCAAATGCTGTGTGATAACCTAGAAAATACTAATCACCCCAACCATATTTTTCCAGTTCTATTTTGGTGGTCCTGTTATAAAAGTGATAGTTCGTTAGGCACAATTTTCCCTTTCTAAACCCCCTCCCCCCTCCTGCTGCCTTTACGTTACCAAGTTGGTCTCCGATATTCTCCGGTTAATTATTTTCTCCAGCAATTAACACTTAAGTATCGCTAACAAGTATTGTCTAATTTAGAGCCTCGTGTCAGTCACCCTTTTTTTAATACTGGGCCAATATATTTCCCATTTTCCAAAATTCAGAGAGACTTCATGTCTCAAGCCTTTTATGTAAGACTTTAGACAGCAGTTGACAAAGTACTCCTATAGCCTCCTCCAGCAGCTATGGTGAGATTAAAGTCTAATCTCAATTATTTCGTCACATCAAGTTCCTCTCGAGGTGTTTGACCTCTTCTACACTGGCTATCATCCACAGTTTCTTCCAAACTTTCATCTCACAGGGAAAAAAAAAACCTTGTCTCCACAATTATTCTATTGTAAAGAGATCTGGAAATCTCTTGTCGAGTTCCTCACATACCTCCTTATCGTTTTTTGTGAGGATTCCTTCTGGGGCCAGATTCACAAAACCACTTACGAACCTGTACATCTTTTCTCAATCTTTGGCGGCTTTGTTTACAATTATTAAACAGTTAATGAGCTCCGAAGCACCAGGAGGCTGTTTATAACAATAACAACAGTTGAATGGCAAGTTTTCATGCTTGTAAACTGTTTAATAAATGTAACCAAACCCATCAAAGATCGAGGAAAGATGTACACGTTCGTAAGTGCTTGCGTAAGTGCTTTCGTGAATCTGGCCCCTGGTCTCCTTAACCTCATTACACGAGGTCTCTGACTACATGTACTTTCCTCGTCATCAGAGTATAGAAGAGCTTCGGTAGATCCTTTGATTTGGCCACAGTATCATTTTCAAATTGTCTCTAAGCTTCTCTCTTGACTCTAATGTATTAACTTCTGATTCTCTCTCTCTCTGGGTCTATTTTACTTTCCCGGGTCATTATTCTCTCTCTGTAGCTCCCCCTACATTACCTATTTATCCACTTTTCTTGTCCACTTCCTTGTGGAGTGGCGACGGTGATGATAATAGTGAGAGAGGAGAGAACCGTGAGGTAGAAATCGTAAAGTTTCCATCAAACAATACCTGTGGGTGTCACGCTTCATGTTGGTCCCCCGTCCCCACACCCCCACCCTCCCCACACACACCTGGCCAGCCAACACCTCCCCACACACCTGGCAAGCCACATATGCCAACACTCCAAGAGTACGACTATATTAAGCACCAATATCATGCCAGTGACTGGTCCGAGACGCCAGAAGAATGATTTCTCTCACGTAATAATCAGCCGTACTTCTCTAAATCAATTTAAAACAAATGTGTCATTAATATAATACACAAGACAAGACAATTTATGCTTTATCATGTGAATGATAAAGACTGTACTTGTACAATTACTGTAATTGTGTCTTAAGAATACAGAACACACAATTATGTACTCTATGACCTTATCATTATGGATCATTTTAAAAAAAAACTGATCAGTTACTGAATTTCTTGTTCAGTCGCTTGGGCTGGACGGTAGAGCGACGGTCTCGCTTCATGCAGGTCGGTGTTCAATCCCCGAGTGTTCATAAGTGGTTGGGCACCATTCCTTTCCCTTGTCCCATCCCAAATCCGTATCCTGACCCCTTCTAAGGGGTGAATATAGTCGTAATGGCTTGGCGCTTTCCCTTGATAATTGAATAAATCTGAATTTATATTCAGTCATTATTTTCAGTTATGAGCATAAGGCAGATAGTCGGGGACAGGCAGCCTGAGGCTTACCCACGCCCCCCCTAGCATCTCCAACTATTGACCTCGCCCCATGGTGCATGCCACAACAGTTCACTAACTCCCGCCCACCTAATTAATATTATTGGAGCAATACAGTCTTAACCAACAAGTGGGCTCTGCTTACAGCCATCATTTTGAAGTCTGACTAGAAAGTCTAACGGTGCCCGCACGGGCAACATGGGCCTATAATACATAAATATATATAAATATACATAAATAGGCCTACTTAAAACATTACATACAATATGTAACTTCATCTACGCATGTATTCTTACGCAAACAAAAATTTGAATTTGAATTGTATTCGTTAAAATTTGGCGCGTAAGGAAAACGGACCGTTAGAGCGAGGGCTGAGGGAGAGGCGCGCAGCTACTGTAGAAAACGGAGGCAGGGGGCGTGAACCAAGACTTCCATCTCTGCTATTTCTGCAAGTGTTTATTTAAGGAGAATTGTGAATGAAGTCACCAGTTTGGTCGTGTCTATGTAAAGAGGAGCAATCAGGAGCCACGTGCTGGACCGCTCCATACTTTAGGCTGCCAGGGAGCCGGTCGGCCGAGCGGACAGCACGCTGGACTTGTGATCCTGTGGTCCTGGGTTCGACCCCAGGCGCCGGCGAGAAACAATGGGCAGAGTTTCTTTCACCCTATTCCTCTGTTACCTAGCAGTAAAATAGGTACCTGGGAGTTAGTCAGCTGTCACGGGCTGCTTCCTGGGGGTGGAGGCCTGGTCGAGGACCGGGCCGCGGGGACACTAAAAGCCCCGAAATCGTCTCAAGATAGCCACTATTGGTCGCCCGGTGCAGCCCACACACACACCAAAGAGAATTAAGAAGACTTAAGTTACGCCAACAGGTTAAGGGAACTTAAGCTGACAATGGGGAAGAAACAGGAGACATGACCACGTAAAGCACTCAAAGTCATTAATAAAACACAAGGATAACGTTTTTAAAGCGAGAGAAAGCAAGACAGGATAATATACATGGAAACGAAAACGAGAAGAAATGCCATGATCACCCCGTACAAGATCCGGAGTATTCCAACAAGCGGAATTCACTGAAAAAGAAAGTTATAGAAGCCACCTCCATCCACAAGATTCAATTGAAATAAGTTTATTGAGGTAAAATACACACAAAGGGATGAGGTAGCTCAAGCTATTCTCACCCCGTTCAGTACATCGTGTTAATACATACATATAAACACATCACAAACAATAAACATATTACCAAACATTCCGAGAGATAAACATCTACATTTCCTTACAAGCTTCAATCTGGGGCACAAAGAACTGATACAGGAGTAAGGTTTAAGGACGCAGGTGTTTCAAATTCAATTATGTTTATTGGTGAGGTTATCTTGAGTTTATTTCGGGGCTTAGTGTCCTCGCGACCCGGCCTCCACCCCCAGGAAGCAGCCCGTGACAGCTGACTAACACGCAGGTACCTATTTTACTGCTAGGTAACTTGTACATCAGGGTGAAACAAACTCTGCCCATTGTTTCTCGCCGGCGCCCTGGATCGAACCCAGGACCACAGGATCACGCGCCCAGTGTTCTGTCCGCTCAGCCACCGGCTCCCTTATTTAGACAAGAAAAAATACATCTCAAAGGGATAGAGTAGCTGTCAGTCTTACAGACGTGACTGGAGTCAACAGGTGTACAGCCGTAATATCCGAACACCTTTCTACTAGACTAAATTACTACTAGAATTAGTAGTAATTATACAGACTTTCTAACAAAGTTATAAGGTGTGGGCCAAGGACATCATGGGCAGCCTTTACCAGCCGCCCATGACAACAATTAACTTGCCAGGGGTACTATCTTTGGCGGGTTTTCTTGGCAGGTGTCTGAGCCATACCTTCCTCGCTCCGGCACACTCCTCATGCACCACACCGCCCCTACACGCCGCCCATACACGCCGCCCATACACTGCCCCTATATGCCTTACCATGCTAATGGTAAACCTCACTATACTATTCAAAAAATCATATTATAAACTAAATGTCACTCATTTTATGCCTAAAACTGAAGTTTGAATTAGGGGTTCCATACGTTTAATCCAGCCAGTATTGGAATGATTTGAAACCGGGAGCCGAGTGTGTGTTTCCAGGCACTCCTGCCATGGGCTAGCCACCACAGCTCCGTCAGTCACCGCATGATTCCTATCCTGCCATATTGAGCAAGAGGTAGCGGGCCACCCACTCCAGTCTAAAAGCGTTGTATCCAAACATGCAGAAAGGGCAAAAACATGTGTATAAAACGAGGCTATTGTCCATTAGCGAGTATTGTGAAGTGTTTTAAGTTGTAAATATAAAGTAATGTGTGAGAGTGAGTGTGTGAGAGTGAGAGTGAGAGTGAGAGTGTGTGAGTGTGAGTGTGAGTGTGAGTGTGTGAGTGTGAGTGTGTGAGTGTGTGTGTGTGTGTGTGTGTGATATGTTGCCTAGCAACAGGGATGCTTCTCTCATCTTAGAGTCCTGTGTTTATTGACTTTCTTGCCTCACAATTACCTTTAAACCTTCCAAGACATTATACACACCTCGAGGGGTCTGGGGTGCCTGTGTCTACTCTCTCAACTCACTCCAGTCCTTGTGGTCAATATCTCAACTCTCTCTACATTTCCTGCTGCTGCTTGCTGGAGTGTGAGCTGTCTGCAGGTCTCTCTCACACACCTGTGTGAACTTCAGGTGTTTTTTTTTGTGCCTGGAGTTTTCTCAATCCGTTTCTTCATAATGTCTCCTGTAATCAGAAGCATTGTTCCAGCCCTGAATGATGGCTAACTATAGTCTTTTATCTGATCTCTTGCCTTTTTTTCTTCATAATTACTGAAATGCTACAAGACGGTAATCACTGGGCCTCACTTGAGGTATTTAGTGGTATATTCTTTCACTTTTTGTTTAAGATTCAGCTACTGGGAACTAAAAGTTCCAAGTAGCACGGGCTATGGTGAGCCCGTGATGGACTTACCTGGCACAGGAGCGGGGCTGAAATTTGTTTTTTTCACTGTCTGCGCCCATCCTAAGTAATACTAAGGTTTATCCACTACTCCTGCTGCTGCTGCTGCTGCTGCTGGTACTGCTGCTGCTGCTGCTGCTGCTGCTACTGCTACTCCTGCTGCTGTTTGCAACAGCTCTCCCATATTCTGACAAAGTTGACTTCTGTAGCGTCTGGTAACTTGGCTCTCCGTGTCAGTTATTTGTGCTTCACAGTATATTCACCGCCACTATTAGTTCTTGTATGGAATTTGACTCTTGTTCTGTAGACAATTATTGCTGTCCCTTATGTGATGTGTGTATGTGTGCGTATGTGTATGTGGGCGCGCGTGTATGTGTATTTGGTGTGTAAGAGAGATAGAGAGAGAGAGAATTTCCCGTACCACTCATGCTAAATAGTCTATCCTTGTATAGTCTATCCTTGTATAGACAGCAATACACTGTCTTCCAACTTTCTGGTAGTACTCTTCTTACTAATGATTTGTTATACATCAATAACAAATGAACATCACAATCCTACAGTTTCCTGTTAGTTTCCATACGTGATCATGAATGCTCTACCTTGGTCGTCTCCAGCTCCCGGGCCCCAACTTTTTAAGAGAGGATTTTGTCAGGCTTGTCTGACGACTGCCTGCCAAGCAACAAAGCAAAGCTTTTATGTGTTACATCAGTGATGAAGCAGTTGTCACACGTCACCGACTACTATGGCGAGAGGTGAGGCATGATGTGAGTCTTCGTATAGCAGAGTAAATGATATATCCCTGTGTTAAAGGTTGCCCTGGTCCACCCCACCCCACCCCCCCGGCTGTCTGCTGCACCCCCCTCCCCCCCTCCCGGCTGTCTGCTACACACAGCCCCCCCCCCGGCTGTCTGCTACACACAGCCCCCCCCCGTCCCCCGGCTGTCTGCTACACACACCTCACCCTCTAATGTCTCGAATAAAAAGACAATATTTTGAGACTTGCATAAAAATTAAAGATGAAAGCCAGCAGACTCAAAGACAAAAGGTGTAAAAAAAAAAAACGGCAGCAGACGAAGACCTAAGAAAATAAGGTAGAAGAGGAGAGAGGTGGAGAGAGAGACACGGAGAGAGAGAGAGAGAGAGAGAGAGACACGGAGAGAGAGAGAGAGAGAGAGAGAGACACGGAGAGAGAGAGAGAGAGAGAGAGAGAGACAGGAGATAGGAACGATGAGCAAGAGTACGGTTGTCACTGGGGCGGACCCACCCCCGTTCACAGCGCCCCCCACCTCCTCTAAGTCATCATAATATACACACAACGGGCCGCCGGAAAAGTCACCCGCCGCCAGCACTCAACCACCGCCTTGAGTGTCACTTGGACACCCGATATAATGACGCTTTACCACACGCAGGGGACCAACCTCTTCCATACACTGGGTATATCAAACATTAGGAAAAAAAACCCAGACCATTTCAAAACGAGACAAGTCAGTTACATGACAATAACACAATAACAAAAATGAGTAACAATTTCAACGCTGTCCGTGTCTAACAAAATAGCTGTACTTTATGCCTTCAGCTGAACAAATCTGTGTGACTGAGGCGGACAGAACGACCAGAGAGAGTTATAAAACACTCACATTCAAGCCAAACGAGTCCCCCTGGGCCTGGATGAAGGACTCTCCCGGGGTGCTTAAAGAATGTGAAGACGAACTAACATGACTGACATACATGGATGATAGGATGTAACAAGGAGTGGGAGGGGAATCTAAACATAATTATTTATACATCTATACGGAATAGGACTGAAAACAATGGAATACAAGTTTGAGATTATATACATATATATTATATATATTTTTTTTTTCCACACCACACACATTTGAGGACCCCTCCATCAGCCGTAAGGGGGGGAGGGGGCGCTGGTGTCCGAGTGGACAGCGCCCGGGATTCGTAATCCTAGGGACCGGGGATCGAACCCCGGCAATGTAGGAAACAAATCGCAAGAACTACTTTCACCCTGCTGTCTCCTATTCACCTAGCCGTAAATAGGTACCTGGGAGTTAAATAGATGTTACGGGCTGCTTCCTGCGGGTGTGTTTGTGTGAGGGAGAAAGAAAGGAAAAAAAAGATGATTGAGCCAGACCAAAGGCCAAAACAGCCAGACCAAAGGCCAAAACACCCAGACCAAACGTCAAAACACCCAGACCAAACGTCAAAACACCCAGACCAAACGTCAAAACACCCAGACCAAACGTCAAAACACCCAGACCAAACGTCAAAACACCCAGACCAAACGTCAAAACACCCAGACCAAACGTCAAAACACCCAGACCAAACGTCAAAACACCCAGACCAAACGTCAAAACACCCAGACCAAACGTCAAAACACCCAGACCAAACATCAAAACACCCAGACCAAACATCAAAACACCCAGACCAAACGTCAAAACACCCAGACCAAACGTCAAAACACCCAGACCAAACGTCAAAACACCCAGACCAAAGGCCAAAACACCCAGACCAAAGGCCAAAACACCCAGACCAAAGGCCAAAATAGCCAGACAAGACCAACACAGCTAGACAGACGGGAAGAGGTGGCGGAGAGAGAGAGATCGAGGAAGGGAGAGAGAGATCGAGGGAGAGAGAGAGAGGGCGAGGGGGAGAGAGAGGGGGAGAGAGAGAGGGGGAGAGAGAGGGAGGGAGAGAGAGAGAGAGGGCGAGGGGGAGAGAGAGGGAGGGAGAGAGAGAGAGAGAGAGGAAGAAGGTCAGGGCGGACGTGGGGACCCGAGGCGGTAGACGGCCAGACGCAACTATTGATTAATCGCGGCCATGTGCGTGGGCAGGCCAGGTGCACGTGGCCGCGCCAGACAGCATGGCGCCGGCACCTGCCCGCCGCGGCGCGTGTTCCCGCCAGCCCGCCCCGCTTAAAGCTAATATCCAGATGTGTCGGCGTTCTTCAGGCGTCCGGCCGGCCGCCCACCTGCACCCCTCGGCCACACCCACACCTGCCGCCCTACACACACACCTGACCCACACACACACACCTGCCGCCCTACACACACACACACCTGCCGCCCTACACACACACACACCTGCCGCCCTACACACACACCTGTCCCACACATCCTCTGGTTTAACTAATTTCGTACCATTGTTGGGTAATTGGTGAGTACTGGTTTAAGGTGCACCTAGGGTACTGGAATAAAGGGGAGTATTCACCTAGTTCTATTCACCTATTTGTGCTTGCGGGGGTTGAGCTCTGCTCTTTCGACCCGCCTCTCAATCCTCAATTATTTTTTTTTCTGAAGAAGGGTGAAAGAAACTGCCCATTTGTTTCCGCCTCCGCCGGAAATCGAATCCGGGCCATTCGGATTACGACGCCCGAGCGCTGTCCACTCAGCCGCGAGGGGCCCAAAGTATGTACTCGCGTAGTTGTACTCATCTAGTTGTGCTTGCGAGGGTTGAGCTTTGGTTATTTGGCCCCGCCTCTCACCCGTCAATCAACTGGTGTACAGATTCCTGAGCCTATTGGGCTCTATCATATCTACACTTAAAACTGTGCATGGAGTCAGCCTCCACCACATCACTGCCTAATGCATTCCATTTATTAACTACTCTGATACTAAAAAGGTTCTGTGTGTCTGTGGCTCATTTGGGTACTCATCTCCCACCTGTGTCCCCTTGTTCGTGTACCACCCATGTTTTAAATAATTCATCCTAGTTTACCCTGTTAATTCCTCTGAGAATTTTGTATGCGGTGATCATGTCGCCCCGAGCTCTTCTGTCTTCCAGCGACGTGAGGTGCATTTCATGCCGCCTGTCCTCATAACTCATGCTTCTTAGTTCTGGGACTAGCCTAGTGGTTGTGTCACACGATTAAGGCAATGTCTGGGATGCTCAGTCGATTAAGGCAGTGTCTGGGATGCTCCCGGACGCAGGTTCGAATCCTCGTCACGGCCCTTGTGGATTTGTTCTAGTGGCTGTGTGTCTGTGCGCGCCTATGAATGAGGGGAGCCGGTCGGCCGAGCGGACAGCACACTGTACTTGTGATCCTGTGGTCCTGGGTTCGATCCCAGGCGCCGGCGAGAAATAATGGGTAATGTTTCTTTCACCCTATGCCCCTGTTACCTAGCAGTAAAATAGGTACCTGGGTGTTAGTCAGCTGTCACGGGTTGCTTCCTGGGGGTGGAGGCCTGGTCGAGGACCGGGCCGCGGGGACACTAAAACCCCGAAATCATCTCAAGATAACCTCCAGAGTACTCACAGGATCGAGCATTAGCTCTGCAATTCTAGCTGCTTGTTTGAAGCAACGCCCAGGCCTATTTCCCGACCTATCTACTTTTAAAGCTGAAAATGGAGTTTGCTTTTACAACCTAAACCTTTACTTCCTTCCATTCTTCCAATACTCTTCCACCCGAGCCCTTCTGTGCTAGTGGTATTCATTTTGAACATTTTTTTCCACTGTCAATCCCCTTAGGTATTGCATACGTCTCGATCATGTTTCCTCCTCCCTCTTTTTTCAGCGTCGTTGGTTTAGTTCCGTAAGCTTCTCATCATACTCCATCCCTCACAATTCCGAGACGAGCCTCGTTGCAAACTTGTGAAGGGAACAATCAGGGGGAAAAGCGCCAAGCCATTACGACTATATAGCACTGGGAAGGGGTCAGGATAAGGATTTGGGATGGGACGGTGGGAAGGAATGATGCCCAACCACTTGGACGGTCGGGGATTGAACGCTGACCTGCATGAATGCAAACTTGTGAACCTTTCCGAGTGTAATAATTCAGCCTGACCTCAAACACAAGCCAAAGTCCATTCCAGGCACCCGCCAAACCCCTCCTGTTTAAGAATATAAAATGGTTTACACACGACTCCTAGTTGATGACGTCGGAACACTTCTCGAACAAGTGGTTCGCTCATGTCCTCTGTTCGAACCACAACGCTGTAAATGCTTCACCCGCGTACTACAAATACAAATAATCACCAACAGAACCTAAACATCTAACCTAATCAATGCCTAAATATGCACAGTATACTAATACACAACGTCCCGGTCGGAACAGAAGATTGATTGATTGATGAAGATTAAGCCACCCAAAAGGTGGCACGGGCATGAATAGCCCGTAAGTGGTGGTCCTTTTGAGCCATCACCAGTATCAAGAGCTGATACTGGAGATCTGTGGAGGTGCGACTGCACCCTGCGTGACGGGAGATGTCTCCCGGACCAAATGGTGACCAGATGGTCCAGAACAGAAATGGTTGGCCGCATTTTATATCACCTAATGCTCCTATTTACCTAGAAGTGGGTACCCCAAGAGTTAGGGTGTTGTGGGGGTGCTTCCTGGGCACGGTCAGTAGTTCCCCCTTGGGGGGGAGGGCCTCGATATAAGCCTAACGTGTATGAACACACACTGGCTTCCTGTCCCCCGATACAATACAACTATTAATTTATATTTGATAAAGTTCCTATTTTGAATGAACAGCATGTTAAAATTGATGAACGTGTCTTTGGGGTCGACCGCTGGATGGAATGGACTTGGTCCGAGGACGGGTTGCCTAATTATGTTTTTTTTACTTTCTTTTTTTAGATGGATGAGCCCCTCCCCCCCCCCCCAGGATGGGGCGGCATACTCTAAAACTGGTTACACAAGTTCAGTAGAACTTCGGTTCCAACTCTTCTCACCGTGTCGTAGCTCAGTCGATAAAGGCAGCGTCTGGGATGCTCTCGGACGTAAGTTCGAATCCTCGTCACGGCCCTTGTGGATTTGTTCTCTAAAACTGGCCTGGCTGAGTGCACAACCATCATACTTTAGCTGAAGTGCGTCTTGACATATTAGTGTAGAGTATGCTGATGAGGTTATCCATGTTACCTCACCTTGAGGTTACCTTGAGGTGCTTCCGGGGCTTAGCGTCCCCGCGGCCCGGTCCTCGACCAGGCCTCCTGGTTCCTGGACTGATCAACCAGGCTGTTGGACGCGGCTGCTCGCAGCCTGACGTATGAGTCACGGACGCAGCCCCTTAACGTTCACCAGCCTCTTAACACCAAGAGATAAGTTTGGAGTTGTGTCTCCCATTTCCATCACCTTGTACTTGCTGGTGTTTAAGTCCAGAAGCCATTTCTTGGAATAACTATGCAGTTTAAGTCATCTAGCACAGGGAGCTGTTTAGGACCAGTTGTGAACACCCCATGGAAGCTCCCTCCCATATCCTCACACCCATTCCACCTCCCACCAGTTTTCTCTCCCAGTGAGCAAACCATGTTCAGGTATTCGAACCTGCGTCCGGGAGCATCCCAGACACTGCCTTAATCGGTTTCAACCCTTTTACCCTGTCGTAGCTCAGTCGATTAAGGCAGTGTCTGGGATGCTCCCGGACGCAGGTTCGAATCCTCGTCACGGCCCTTGTGGATTTGTTCATGTTCAGGTAACTCCGAGTCAACGTTATCCACACGACGATATATTCCGGCGCAGTGGAATTAAACGAGAAGAGTTGGGAGAGATGAGGACTTTAAATTTTTTGTTGTCGACTTGAGAATGGTCCAGGACGGACCGAAACGTCGTCGTCCCTTCACCTTCTAGTGTGTGGTCTGGTCAACATACTTCAGCCCCGTTATTGTGACTCATCGCCTGCACAGGACTAAAATATTCCAAGATTATCACCAAAAGCTGCAGAATTTATCCTAGACTTCAACACTAGTGAGTGTAAGATGATCAAACTAGCAAGAGGTAAGAGGAGCCTCGCAGGACGGCACACAAAGGCAAACCATCTCCCTGAAACACCTCGGAGAGGAGGAAAAAAAGATCTAAGGTGTAGAATAACTTAAAGTCTTACCCCAGAGTCGCAGGTATATAGGATAAGCTTAGCAGCAAACTTAAAACTGGTCAACCTCATTCAGGAGCCTAAATTGGAGGCATTAACCAACCACAGTCTCCCGAGGCCCTCATCTTAAACAGAGAGGAGACATGAGAGAGATATATAAAATACTTTGCGTGGAACAAAAGTTCATAATAGAACGGGTCCCCGTGGGTAGATACTTCAGACACGGATGAACCGCAGATATGAGAGACTATTTATATAGCTTATGAGAATAAAACATGGAGTCATTTGAGACAGGTGAAGCAAGTCACAGTGTATTATGGGTGCCGGTGACAGGATGAGCAACCAAGCGGGTTTTCCTCCTACTGTGGCTTGGTGCAGTGGCGGTGTGTCCACTCACAGGATGAGTGACGCTGCCCAGTACTGCCACTATGGCGGTGTGTCCACTCACAGGATGAGTGACGCTGCCCAATACTGTCACTATGGCGGTGTGTCCACTCACAGGATGAGTGACGCTGCCCAATACTGTCACTATGGCGGTGTGTCCACTCACAGGATGAGTGACGCTGCCCAATACTGTCACTATGGCGGTGTGTCCACTCACAGGGTGAGTGACGCTGCCCAATACTGTCACTATGGCGGTGTGTCCACTCACAGGATGAGTGACGCTGCCCAATACTGTCACTATGGCGGTGTGTCCACTCACAGGATGAGTGGCGCTGCCCAATACTGTCACTATGGCGGTGTGTCCACTCACAGGATGAGTGGCGCTGCCCAATACTGTCACTATGGCGGTGTGTCCACTCACAGGATGAGTGACGCTGCCCAATACTGTCACTATGGCGGTGTGTCCACTCACAGGATGAGTGACGCTGCCCAATACTGTCACTATGGCGGTGTGTCCACTCACAGGGTGAGTGACGCTGCCCAATACTGTCACTATGGCGGTGTGTCCACTCACAGGATGAGTGACGCTGCCCAATACTGTCACTATGGCGGTGTGTCCACTCACAGGATGAGTGGCGCTGCCCAATACTGTCACTATGGCGGTGTGTCCACTCACAGGATGAGTGACGCTGCCCAATACTGTCACTATGGCGGTGTGTCCACTCACAGGATGAGTGGCGCTGCCCAATACTGTCACTATGGCGGTGTGTCCACTCACAGGGTGAGTGACGCTGCCCAATACTGTCACTATGGCGGTGTGTCCACTCACAGGATGAGTGGCGCTGCCCAATACTGTCACTATGGCGGTGTGTCCACTCACAGGATGAGTGGCGCTGCCCAATACTGTCACTATGGCGGTGTGTCCACTCACAGGGTGAGTGACGCTGCCCAATACTGTCACTATGGCGGTGTGTCCACTCACAGGATGAGTGGCGCTGCCCAATACTGTCACTATGGCGGTGTGTCCACTCACAGGATGAGTGGCGCTGCCCAATACTGTCACTATGGCGGTGTGTCCACTCACAGGATGAGTGGCGCTGCCCAATACTGTCACTATGGTGGTGTGTCCACTCACAGGATGAGTGGCGCTGCCCAATACTGTCACTATGGCGGTGTGTCCACTCACAGGATGAGTGACGCTGCCCAATACTGTCACTATGGCGGTGTGTCCACTCACAGGATGAGTGACGCTGCCCAATACTGTCACTATGGCGGTGTGTCCACTCACAGGATGAGTGGCGCTGCCCAGTAAACTTTAAGAAAAAATAAAAATGATATAAAAATAAGAAGCTAATTTTAGAAGACGAGTACATTCATAATTTTAAAAGTATTCATAGAAAATTAGGATGGATAAATAACCGTCTATTGTGAAGCCGAGGTCCAAGAGCTGCAACCCGATCACACAGGCAGGCAGGCAGGCAGGCAGGCAGGCAGGCAGGCAGGCAGGCAGGCAGGCAGGCAGGCAGGCAAGTACACTGGTATACCGTCGTGTGAGAGAGGAAGCATGTCAGACTTATCAAGGCCGCCTGTAGCCAAGGGCAAGGCTGTACTGTCCATTCAGTTACTGGCCAAACCCAACTGTGCTTAACCTGAGAGACAGAGAGAGAGAGAGAGAGAGCGCCCGCACGCGTGCAGACGACATGGCCAACATACTCCACATCATCGCGACCAAAATATATAAATTCACCGGAATGTCGTGAAAATCTATAAATATAATTAATAACCCAACAGTAGATGCTGGAGAAGAAGGGGGCGGCGACGGTTCTGGGTCACCCCCCCAAAACCCCCCCCCCTCAGGCGCCCCCCCTCCCAGCCCTTAATCATCCCCCCCCCCAGGTCCCACGCGCACCAAACCCCCTTCCTCCCTCCCCCCCCCCCTCTCAATGGTTCCGACACCCTGACCTACCTCAAGTCTCCCCCACCCCAGCCCCCCATCACCCCACCACCACCACCTCTCTCCCCCACCACGGGCCGAGCAGTAACATGTCCCCCCCCCCCCCACCAGCGCCTCCCCCGGAGAGGTTCCGCCTTCACAGAGTCGTCCTCTACAACCTTTACAGCAGAGCTGGTCTTCCCTACCACAGGAAGCCAGGCCAAAGAGCTAGAGCTCAACCCTCCCCCCGGCAAGCACAACTAGGTGAGTACAAACAGGGCGTCATCCTCAGCTACCAAATAGGCTTAACTTGGTGTCAATAAGATCTCCTAAGATGATGGTGCTCCTTATGACAATGTAGGTGAAAGTACCAGTATGTAGTCAAGCTTTGTCGAATGCTTCATTGAAACCAAAGTTAAATATTCCTAGGCTTAGTATAGCATGTATGTATATACTATATCAAGCCCGCCATAGTACTGGGCAGCGTCACTCATTCTGTGAGTGGACACACCGCCATAGTGACAGTATTGGGCAGCGCCACTCATCCTGTGAGTGGACACACCGCCATAGTGACAGTATTGGGCAGCGCCACTCATCCTGTGAGTGGACACACCGCCATAGTGACAGTATTGGGCAGCGCCACTCATCCTGTGAGTGGACACACCGCCATAGTGACAGTATTGGGCAGCACCACTCATCCTGTGAGTGGACACACCGCCATAGTGCCAGTACTGGACAGCGTCACTCATCCTGAGAGTGGACACACCGCCATAGTGCCAGTACTGGACAGCGCCACTCATCCTGTGAGCGAACACACCGCCACAACACCGCCAAAAAAGGAAGACACCCCTCCTGGGTTGTTCAAGGCAGCGTTCAGACGCACCCCAGACTTGATTAACTGTCTCAAGTGAGGAGATACCGGCAACCAAGGAACCTAACATTGTCTAAGACTTATATTCTCTCTCCTCTACACACCAACATCCCTACAACACTTCCTTCAGCTCCACGGCGTCTTCCGCAACAAAAAAATGTTTCCAGCCTGCAGCCGGTGAATAAAAGCTCTTTTTTTTAGATTCAGCAGCTCTGAACAAAGCGGCAAGTAGCACGGGCTATGGCGAGCCCGTAGTGAACGTACCTGGCCACAGGAGCGTTACCATAGACACACATCCTAGTTACATCCAAGTGTCATGCATTCATCTACCAGTTCTATTATGCATATTAGTGACAAAGGAAGATGCTGAGGCGAGTCAGGAGGATAGAGAGAGGGCCGAGAGCGTGAGTAGACCCGAAGGGGGGGGGGGGCGTGAGGAGATCTGGATGCAAGAAGGGGGAGATGAGGGAGGCTGGGGTGGAAGGGGACAAGGCTGGGAGTGAGTGGGGGGGGGATTGAATGAGACAGTGAATGTGAGGGGGGATAAATGAGACTAGGAGTGAGTGTGTGTGGGGGGGGGGATGAATGAGAGTGGGAGAGTGTCTGGGGGGGCAGGGGGGGGCGAATGAGGGGGATAGGGGGGTAGGGGGGTAAGTTTTCAAGGAAGGAAACTGTGCAATAAGCAATCAAGGGAGAAGAAATAAAGTGGTGGCAGGAGTGGTGTGGGCGCCACACCCTCCTCCCTCAGTCGGCATGGTGACAGTGACGCAGCCTCTCTCTCTCACACGCACGCACGCACACACGGACGCACGCACGCACACACGGACGCACGCACACACACACGGACGCACGCACACACACACGGACGCACGCACGCACACGAACATACCAACGAACACCTACATCAACGGAACTCACTGACGCAGTACGCATCACCACACTAACGCCCGCAAATATCTGCAAGAGAAGCAACCTCCACGAAATACGAATCTAAGCGAGCACATAATTGACCAAACAACAATAAAAGCTACTCACGAAAATATATTAGCAGGAGAAGTCCCGCCTAGAACAAGCCCATCATCACTCACTCACTCACTCACTCACTCACACACACTCACACACACACACACACACACACACACACACAAGAAAAAGTCAACGAAACCTCGACTCGGGTGACATAGCGACGTCGACGTTATACCAAACACTGCCTAAAAAAAAGTTTATCGACAGAAACCACAGAACAGCTGCAGTACAGCCAAGTTAATTGACGGTCGAGAGGCGGGACCAAAGAGCCAGAGCTCAACCCCCCCCCCCCACACACACACAAGCTAGGGGGGTTTACCACAGTCAGGTCTGGATACCCGTGTAAATGGGGAAATAGGTTTACATGTGCCAAAGGGAAAGAGGGAATATCAACACCTGTTAGAAATGCGCACGAGACCACTTTAACATAACTACTTTACAGCTATACACCCTAACAATAGTTCAAACGAGATGTCACAGCGCAGCAGAAGTTGTTAAACCCATTAAACACAACCTTACTGAAGGCAAGATACGAGTTGAACACTCATTCATCGACTCCCAACATCACAGCCTAAGCCAGGCCTTGGCCAACCTGGAATGGGTCTGAAGTGGAGCGCTTAACTGAGTTAACACTTCAGTGGGCCAGCCTGAGGCTTAGGGCCCGCGCATGGGGCACCCTACACCACATATGTAGTACTCCACACGTGCTCACTAACACACACGTGCACACTAACCCACACGTGCACACTAACCCACACGTGCACACTAACCCACACGTGCACACTAACCCACACGTGCACACACACAACCTGTTCCTCGAGTTCATTTCAGTTCCCACTAATCTCACGCTAAAAGAAACCTTGGTAACAGATGACTCATCTGAGTCTCAGCCTTCCATCCGTGCCTCACGTGTACTCAATTATATTCACCTAATTGTGCTTGCAAGGGTTGAGCTTCGGCTCTTCGGTCCCGCCTCTAAACCGTCAACCAACTGGTGTACAGGTTCCCGAGTCTCAATAACCTTGAGGTTTAGAGAACTTTGTAACACCACTAAACACTTTATGCACGATGTAACATCCTCAGCCCAAGTGTGGTTTAATATTACAATGATTTTGCAGGCTAGTCCTCGTCACCTTGCTGGCCTACACCCTATCTTGAGGTTATCTTGAGATGATTTCGGGGCTTTAGAGTCCCCGCGGCCCGGTCCTCGACCAGGCCTCCACCCCCAGGAAGCAGCACGTGACAGCCTGACTAACTCCCAGGTACCTATTTACTGCTAGGTAACAGGGGCATTCAGGGTGAAAGAAACTTTGCCCATTTGTTTCTACCTTTTTCGTGCGGGAATCGAACCCGCGCCACAGAATTACGAGTCCTGCGCGCTATCCACCAGGCTACGAGGCCCCTACCTCTGAAGAACATTGCATCATCTTAAGATTACTAGTTAAAGTAGCAAGTTTAACATTGAATTTCCGAGAAGGGCAATAAGAACCTGTCTATTTTCGACATCAATCTATCAAGTCGACAATCGAGTTGTGAATGGTCCAGGACGGACCGAAATGTCGTCGTCCCTTCACCTTCTAGTGTGTGGTCTGGTCAACATACTTTAGCCACGTTATTGTGACTCCTCGCCTGTATAAGAACCTGTCTACTAATTGTAAATCACGCTAGAAACAATTTACCTGGATTTACCCCGAGGGCCACCATTTAGAATAGCCTCACAACAGGGAGAGGAAGCCGACGGCTTGTCAGAGTTATTATTGCCTCTTCTATTACGTAAACCCCCTCAAGGTCAGGTCAGGGCAGGAATGGTGCTTGTCTTGACGGCAGAGTCCAGCCGTTAACAGGTCCCAACGCCCCAACTGCTGGTGGCGTTTATGTCAATAATGCACAGACACACACTACAGTTACTGTAAACAAACTGCCTGAACTGTTTGTGTACATCAATGTATGTATATGTACATTGTGTGTGTGTGTGTGTAATATTAACGATTGACACCTGCTTGATACCTGGTTGATGGGGTTCTGGGAGTTCTTCTACTGGGCATAGGGTGGAAAAACTCTGTCCATTGTTTCTCGCCGGCGCCTGGGATCGAACCCAGGATCACAAGTCCCGCGTGCTGTCCGCTCGGCCGACCGGCCCCCTCTAGCTAAATTAGTAAACAAAACAAATTTAACTCTAGACCGGAAGCCCGACTCTGTTCTCCAGACTATTGACTGTTGCTTGAAACATTCAGGTCTGACAAGCCACCAACCACACACTCAGAGGGAAAGAACAAGTACAAGAAATATAATGATCTGACGCCTGTATATATAATAATTCGTTTTGTCGGGGGACAAATAGCCAATGTATATATGTATACACACTCCAGGTTTGTATCGAGGCCCATGCTTTAGGTCGAGCTCTGACCTTCCCCAAGATGTAACCCAACAACAGTTATTCTATCAGACCTTCCCCAAGATGTAACCCTAACAGTTATCCAGTTATCCAACAGTTATCTTATCAACTCCTAGGTACCAATTTACTGCTGGGTGAACAGAAGCATCAAGTGAAAGGAAACATGCCCAACCATCTCTGCCCCTCTCGAGGATCGAACCCAGGATCCTTGACTGGGAGTCGAGAACACAGCCATGACGTCCACCAGGCATTATGATAACATAAGAATCAAGGCAACTGCCTATTGGTCCATACGAGGCAGCTCCTATTTATTTCTACCCAAACTCATTCCTATATACAGACGAGGAGTCACAATAACGTGGCTGAAGTATGTTGACCAGACCACACACTAGAAGGTGAAGGGACAACGACGTTTCGGTCCGTCCTGGACCATTCTCAAGTCGATTGGGAATGGTCCAGGACGGACCTAAACAACGTCGTCCCTTCACCTTCTAGTGTGTGGTCTGGTCATCATTCATATACATGTCTAACCTACGCTTGGAAAAATCCATCTATCCCCCACACCCTTACAGCGATCTCACATTAGGCTAGACTCCCGTCACCTGCGGCAGGTGACTAATCTCCCAATCCTCGTCACTCCACGAGGAAACTCTAAGCAGGAACTGGGTCACTATCCAACATTATACCGAATGTTCAGTCATTAGACCTCTTCAGACTTAGCGTGAGGTACCTCTAACTTTGTAATTACTTTGTCTATTTTCGTTCTAGACGAAATCTTAATACTGCAGCCAAAGTTTGCCAGTGCACGCTACTGATCTGACGCCTTGTATGATTAATCATCAGCTCATGGTGCAAACGATGTGATCTTCCTATAGTCTAGGGGTAGCTGTACAAATGCCCAGTTGCCCAGTAGATTCAAAATACCGGTGCATACTGAATGCCAGCGAAATATCAGCACTTACAGACTATCAACACCAAGAGACGGCCAGCAGCACAAGTCTGGGGTCACCTCCTGACCTCATATGGCCGGATACGACAGAAGTTGGATGCGTGCGTGTGGGGTGTGGGGTGTGCGTGCGGGTGTGTGCACGTGTGCGTGCACGTGTGCGTGCGGGTGTGTGCACGTGTGCGTGCGGGTGTGTGCGTGCGGGTGTGTGCACGTGTGCGTGCGGGTGTGTGCACGTGTGCGTGCGGGTGTGTGCACGTGTGCGTGCGGGTGTGTGCACGTGTGCGTGCGGGTGTGTGCACGTGTGCGTGCGGGTGTGTGCACGTGTGCGTGCGGGTGTGTGCACGTGTGCGTGCGGGTGTGTGCACGTGTGCGTGCGGGTGTGTGCACGTGTGCGTGCGGGTGTGTGCACGTGTGCGTGCGGGTGTGTGCACGTGTGCGTGCGGGTGTGTGCACGTGTGCGTGCGGGTGTGTGCACGTGTGCGTGCGGGTGTGTGCACGTGTGCGTGCGTGTCACCTGTGATCCCTATGACCACGGCGCCAGCGAGCCCATCACACCACTAGCAAATCCTACGCCGCAGGCCAGCAGACACGTCCAACGCCATGACGGATGCAACTGTCCTACGTCAGGATGGTCCTAGCCCACCTAGCGGTGTCCACCCGGTAGCTGGACGTGGCCCAGGTGACGGTGGGACCCATGAGCAGGTTTGGACCGGAACGGTTGTGGGCTAGTGGTGGGTGTGGGCTAGTGACAGGTGGGAACAGGTGTAGGGAAGAGCAAGGGATGATTCCCGGCAGTGTTGGGGCGTGGTGGGTTATGGTGTGCGAGGTGCGCTTGCAAGCAGCAGGTGTGGAGCAGGTGATCTCAGAGGTTTAGGGGCAGCCAGTGTTCTCCTTTAGTTGCCGGCGGCGGCCACAGCTACTGTGCGAGACACACACACAACCTTCATGCCCGAGTGATCAACCAGCCACACGCACACGCCCCGCCACCGCCGCCCCCATGCTAACTATTTCTCACATTAACACAATTACTGTACAACGAGACGTATAAATCACAGTTCCTGTGATTTATAGAGTGTCTGTACGTGTGGTTTCTAATTTGAACTCGCTAATGGGTCGAGCTGTGGCTCTTCGACCCCGGGATTGAATTTGCTGGTCATGTGATGCAATAGCACTCGGGCGACATTTCTCTAGCCTCGTCCAGCTTTGAATGCGCGTTCCGGGGTCGCATTAACTACTTCCCCATCTCTGTTAATATCCCTTTTTCCGTCTCAATGATGTTTACAACAACTTTTCTTCTGTCTTGTGTCAGTTCCACTAAAGCAGAACACGAAACAATGGGTATAAATTGGATTAGTTTAGATTTAGGGAGGACTTGGGTAAATACTGGTTCGGTAACAGGGTTGTTGATTTGTGGAACTAATTACCGTGTAACGTGGTTGGAGGTGCCGGGGTCCCTCGATTGTTTGAAGCGTGGGTTGGACATGTTTATGAGTGGGATTGGGTGGTTATAAAGTGGAGCTGCCTCGTGTGGGCCAATAGGCCTTCTGCAGTTACCTTTGTTCTTATGTTCTTATATCTAAGTGTGGCAAGCAGGTGTATGGGGTGGCCATAGCACCATCACTCTGGGCTGGCAGGTCCGCCACTAAGGACCACTCGCTTCGTATAATTAATAAACCATCAACGATAATTTCAGTGAATTGTTCTAAATTTTTGCCCGAAATCTTTGTGTGTGTATCAGTGATTTAATTTAATACACAGCCACTATAACTTGAAACATACTTCTGCTTTATGTATGCAGTTATGAAAAATGTATTATTATTATAACTATATAATTCAACATAGATAATATAATTCAATATATTATGTGGTTCGTGCTCTTCTACGCTTTTTAAATATGATGACACCTTGACTGTTCATTATGCGCCAGCTAAAATTAATGCTCGGCCCATTACAATGCAGACATAATTAACAGCCAGTCCATTATAAAACTCAGAATTGTAGACTGACTTATTATAACAAAATTAAATGAATACAAGAAAAACAATTCTTTTCCCAGGTCAAGTTTACTATTATATACATTATATTATATATATATATATATATTATATATATATATATATATATATATATATATATATATATATATATATATATATATTATATTATATTATATTATATATTATATATAGTACCACCTCTGGAGCAATTGTATGGGCCCATAGCCTCGAAGGAGAGAATAATGGGCATTCGAAGAGCTCAGTCACCACCACCTGCCTCGCCAGTCACGGCCACCACAACTACCACCTCCCACATGATGAGTCTACCACAACTACCACCTCCCCGCACCCCCACACACACACCTTCTGCCATACAGCTGTACTCCATCTGAACTTTGGTTACCAATATTGCGGTATATCTTGCTACACCCAAGGACCTGCAGTCACTCTTAGCTTCCCGCCAAGTTCGACGCGCGTCACGAAGCGCGGACCAGACCCCAGCCGGCCTCGTCTGCCGGTCTCCGGCCTCTCCGGCCAGTTGTCACGGGGGGCAGACCAGACCCCAGCCGGCATCGTCTGCCAAGTCTCCGGCCAGTAGTCACGGAGGGGCGCGGACCAGACCCCAGCCGGCATCGTCCGGCAACTCTCCGTCAAGTAGTCACTAATTTCCTAACACCAACTCGCAAATAAAATCACACACAATGGTATTCTTTCATCACTTCCCAGTGTATTTGGAAAATAATTAAAACAATGTGTATCGGGAGAGAGAAATGGTCGGCGACGTTTCCTTTCACCTAATGCGGCTGTTTACCTATCAGTAAACAGGTACTAGCCTATTGTATATACATAAATATATATACAGGCTTCGTCCCCGAAGAAGCTAATATAATGTAAACACGTTACACGAGTCAAAATACACAAGCTGGAGAGACGCACCACAAATAATCAAAGACAAGGCTCCAAATTAACTAAATTACCTTATTAAACCTCTGCTAAGCCAAGAGTTCGAGCCCACATCAACCCATGATCGCCCATTTTAATTACAAAAAATAAAAGGCGCACATTTCTGTCGTCTTATTTCATAAAGTATACAATGCGGACGTATGTGTAGCGTGCGTGCAGTGATTAGAGAGGATTGACTAGGTACTAACCCTCAACTATTCGCAGCTCTTCAGAGCCTGCATTAATTAGGCACCTGGTTGTTAACCGATTAGGGGGATTGTGTTCCAGGGTAAACTAGTGAGGTATAGGGGGGAGGAGGAATGGTAACAGGAGTCTGCAAGTGGTAGAACAAAAAATTCTGTCGAACCCACAGCGTTCGGGGTTCTGTGGGGGAGGGAGAGGATCATATCTCCCTCTATCATATCTACATTCTGCCAAATGTAGATATGTTAGAGCCCAATAGGCTCAGGAACCTGTACACCAGTTGATTGACAGTTGAGAGGCGGGACCAAAGAGACAAAGCTCAACCCCCGCATGAACAATTAGGTGAGGAGAGTTAGGTGAGTACAGTGTCTTGTACTCACTCACTCATCTCCGCCATGTTCAGGATTTGCTTTCAAAGCGGGTACTAACAATTTCATGCTACCCGCTTCATGTACACAATGACTTCAATCGCGTTTCTCCTTCAAATACGTAACTTTTATTGATCCTCCCGTACTGCCGTCACTCAACCCTCCCCCCCCACCCCACACCGTCACTCAACCCCCACCCACCCACCCACCAGTCACTCACCCCATCCCACCCACCCCCCACTCCGCCCACACCGTGACTCACGCTCCCCCACCCAAAAAAACACACATTTTCAAAAGTTGCTCTACTGCCTCTCCCCTGTATCAATCCCCACGTGTAATATCCGGCTCCGCTTATTCATGCTGACTACACACAGTGTACACCGTTTAGCGTGACACGCTGCCCACCGACACGGGCCCCACAGTGTGTACTCACCTAATTGAGGTTGCGGGGGTTGAGCTTTGGCTCTTTAGTCCCGTCAATCAACTGTTGTACAGATTCCTGTGTGAGACAGACGAGGTGCCCCCCCACTCACAAGGGGTGTGTGTGAGTGGGAGCACCGCGTGAAGCTCCCGGCTCAGCGCATCACGGGGTTATTCATAATGAGTAACTTGTAGAGGAGGAGATCGATGAGAGTGGAATACATGATGCGATGTTTTTGTGTAGAGGTGAGCCGGCCTCCGTCAGCGGCGGCGTCGGCGGCGGCAGCTCCTCGTTGTCATGGGAATGGTCTGGCCAACTTCATGACCAGACGGCCAGTCATGCACACTACCTCCCCGCCACCCCCGGCCTCTCCCTCACTCCCTCACACATCCCCCCCGCCACTCCCGGCCTCTCCCTCACTCCCTCACACATCCCCCCTGCCCCCCACACACACTCACCAGTCATCAACTCTCCTTCACCACCATTCTCCACCGCCCCCCCTAGCCCAACCACTTTGGGCTGGACGGTAGAGCTTCATGCAGGTCGGCGTTCAATCTCCGACCGTCCACAAGTGGTTGGGCACCATTCCTTTCCCACCGTCCCATCCCAAATCCTTGTCCTGACCCCTTCCAAGTGCTGTATAGTCGTAATGGCTTGGCGCTTTCCCCCCCTGATAATTCCCTTCCCTTCTCCACCCCCCCTCCCCCCACACGTTTATGGTGGCCTGATAGCTGAGTGGACAGCGCTCTGGATTCTTAATCCTAGCGTCCGGGTTCAATCCCGTGATGGGGGCCTGGTAGCTGGGTGGACAGCGCTCTGGATTCGTAATCCTAGGGTACGGGTTCGATCCTCGGTGATGGCAGAAACAAAATAGGCAAAGTTTTTCACTCTGATGCCTCTGTTACCTACCACTAAATAGGTACCTGGGAGTTAGACAGCTGTTACGGGCTGCTTCCTGAGGGGGGGGGGGGTTGATCACTTGATTGACAGTTGAGAGGCGGGGCGAAAAAGTAGAGTTCAACCCCTGCAAGAACAACCAAGTGAATACAACTAGGTGAGTACACACGAGAAATAATTCGCGTCTCTTTAGTCCGACTTAAATGTACTGAAATTGTTTGGAAACGGAAACATATTTCGATTAACTAAGTTATCCGCAAGTCACCGTCTCCCGTCACCAGCGGCGACGCGAGGCAGCCGGTGGGGACCTCACCACACGCATGCACACGCACACAGCCGCACGCACACACTTTTTTAGTGTCAGAGTGGTTGACAGATGGAATGCATTAGGGAGTGATGTGGTGGAGGCTGACTTCATACACAGTTTCCAGTGTAGATATGATAGAGCCCAGTAGGCTCAGGAACCTGTACACCTGTTGACCGACAGTTGAGAGGCGGGACCAAAGAGCCAGAGCTCAACCCCCGCAAACACAACTAGGTGAGTATTTGGCCTCGTTTCTCTCCTCGCAATACGGATCCCTGGTTCGATTCCCGGGCAGGACAGAAATGATTGGGCACTTTTCTTTTCCACCTAATACCGCTGTTCATCCAGGATTGTTTAATAGGGAGTTGGACAACTTGTGTGGCGTTCCATCCTTGGAGGGGGGGAGGGGGGTTAGTAGTATGGCGTAAGGAGAGGTTGGTACAAGCCTAAAGTACATATATATACTCAGTCTTCCTGTCACCGACAAAAGGAATAATTTTATCTTCACCGTAGGTAATGAATAGGTGGTCCGCCTTCTCCCTCGCAGTACCCGCTTCCTCGTGTACCACCAATTAAATTTTTTTTTTAACAATTCATTGTGTCGCGGGACAGGAAGCCAGAGTGTATTCATTCACATTTTTAGGCTTTTTTTATCGTCCTCTCCCCCCCCCCCCCCCGGACGAATTACTGGCCCCGCCCTGGCTGTAACACCACAACCAGCTGACTAACTCCTGAGTACCTACTTACCGCCAGGTGAACAGAGGCATTAGATGAAGGGGGGCATGTGCCCAATCATTTCCGTCCCTCCAGGGAATTCGAACTCTGAATTCTCTAGTGTTGGTAGAGAACGAACCCGACTGTACCGCCGTGACCACTATGAATTTAAATTATATCCAAGTATTTTCTGGACAGGAAAATAATGTTAAGAATAACGAGCTTCTTAAGGAATGACCAAATTACCCATGTCTTGGTCTGGAATATTTTCCTCAGGGATTTATCATGCTATTGGGGGTGGAAGAGAGGGAGAGGGAAAGAGGCAAGGAAAGGGAGAGAAGAGAGGGAAGGAGATAGGGGGAGAGGCAAGAAAGAGGAGAGAAGAGAGGGAAGGAGGTAGACACCCTGGAGACAGCCGGGGATACTTTACCCAACAGCAATAACGCTACTCACATGGGGAGGGTTGTGTGTGTTGATACTCATGCTACCGTCATTACAGACATTTCCAGCGACTCTTGCAATACATCATAGTTATGAAACTGTAGAAATAAGTTTGATTGGACCAATTCATTTATGATTAAACATTAATGTAGGTATATTATAAACGTAGCAAATACTAAATGATATGGCATCTGGAGATGGGTAGTTGGTGGTGGTTGAGTGGGCAGTAACACTAGACAGTAACTACTCTCAATAAAGAAACAAGCGAGGACACCCACGCAGCCTTTCTGAGAGGCAGAACTACTAAAGCTGACTTTAGGGACATCGTAGCCCCCCACTCACGCTAAATATTACAAAAAGAGCTTAATCTGGATGTATAACCAATCCAACACTGACGAAATGTGTGTGTCTCTAAGGCTGCTGCTCTGTGATACTGTGTCACTGGTCCTGTTACAACTTACAAGTCCCAACAGGACTTATCAGCAACTACTAAGTCAGGTCTAGCTCTGCTGCGCCAGCCGAGCGTCATATGCTTGGAGAAGTCTAAGACATTTAATGTATATTTCCTGGTGGTGGGACAAGCGAGGATGAATTAGGAGTTTTTCACACCAGCCTTCCACAGACTAGAGGGACGCATAAACTACATGTTCCTCCAACTGATTGATTGATAAAGATTAAGCCACCCAAGAGGTGGCACGGGCATGAATAGCCCGTAACCTCCAACTGAATACAAACCCCAACTTTATACTGCCACCTGAACTATCACTTTGTGGGAGCCAGGACCACCACCACACTACCTACACACTACAAGTGCTAAGCCACAGATTTCAAAGTACATGATGATATACATAGAAATAAAAACAAAAGTTGTAAAGAATTTAACAAAAATATATACGCACAGCCTACTATCCATTTTGGTTTTTATAAAACTTGCCCAGTCCCAAAGTAACAAGCCATGATATGGTATATAGAACCTCCTCCAGCACTTGCCACAGCCTAAATGGTGCCTTTCAGGAGTGTCATGCACAGACGGAGTCATGGCAACCCATTACACCGTGGCACCTTGACGGAGCACTGAGCCAGGCCACTCCAGAAGCCTCTGCCACCGCCACCATCTCTAGTTTTCCCCCCTCGGTAAAATTTTCCAGCGGTTTAGCCTAATTAAAAAAATAAAATCAGAATGTAGGCTACCCGCCTGACCTACCGGAGCCGTCCACACTGGTTATGAACATTATGCTCAACCAACACGTGCATGTAACCACGTGCATGTAACCACGTGCACGCTGACGCCACACACAGCCCTCACAAGGATGAAGGAATACAGATTCCCTCGGGCAAGGCTGAGCTGGAGAATTATCACATTAACTGCCTTCCCCAACCAGTCGGGTCTACAACCTGTATCGTCAGGTAAATTATGATGTCACACCCTTCGTGTGAACCATATATATAAAACCCAACATCATCTCTTATTTCCGTTAGGTTAGGCTAGATTGGGTTGTGTTGTGTTAGGTTAGGCTAGATTGGGTTGTGTTGTGTTAGGTTAGGCTAGGTTAGGCTAGGTTGGGTTGAATGTGTTTAATGAGTATCTGTGACAAATACATAACCTTTATCTAGTCGACTCGTACGAGGGCTATACGAGCCGTACTACCCAAGGTCATCAGCTATGACCTCAGCTATGATAACCTTGACCTCGCTGATGGCACGCAAGTGCCTAATGGCAGTGCTGAAATGCACAGCTGTGTGTTGCTTTTGTGAAGGGGGGAGGGGGAATGCTGACAGTGATTCCACCTACAAACGCACAATGTGCCCACAACGCCTATTAGCGTTGTTAGGGCGTTGATAGCGTGCTGGTGACCTTATGTGCGTGTGTGTGCAGGGGCCTCCCTGGCCGCGTGCTGGAAAGGTGTTCACATCACACTATAGCCTAGTGACTTGAGTCGGGACTAATTCTGGTATTATTACTTCCACTATTACTCTGGGTACAAGTCGTTTATCAACAAAACATGACTCTGCTATGCTGCCCTATTAAAGTTGTCTTTAATTTACAACATCAATTTAGCGGACCACAGGAATGCAAACTTACAATACAAATAGTTAATCAGAAACTTAAATTGTTCTAAGCGTTTGGTTAGGGTTCTAAGCCCCGGTTTCCTTGGAATTGTAATCGGGGAGGGGATACCGCCCCCCAATACCAGACTGTGATTGGGGGAGGGAGCACCGTCCCCCCCACCACCAGATTGTGATTGGGGGAGGGAGCACCGCCCCCTCTCAAGCAGACAATAGTCATGGAGGGAGAAAAACACCCCTCCCTCACCCCGCTCTGGTTATGGGACTGCATGCAATTTATCTAATTTGTAACTAATTAACACTCCATGAGAATGACAAAAACCTGTACAAAAACCTGTACAAAACCTGTAAAAAAATAGTTTTACCAGTATGGTGAGTTTTGTTCTTTTGCTTGTCAAGTACTGTGCATATTGACCGCCTGGTTTGTGTCTTGGCGGTGATGGGCACACGACCGTCTTTGACGTCACGCGGCCAAGCTGTTAGTGCAAGCATCCGGTTGCTGAGTAAGTTACTTACGCCTTTATGGATAACAGTCGAGTGGACAATGTTATTTAAATATTTACAGCAAAATAGTGTATTTTGTATGAAAAAATATAAACACACATTAGTTCAGTGACTTTTTACTAATTAACACGAATATAGGGATAAAATAGGTACAGAGATTCTTGCAAAGGCGCGTACAGCTTTCTCTATATTATTCCAACCCTTATCAAATCTCTGTAGTGAGCAGTGGGGAAAAGCAGGCACCACTCCTGTGTCAGGTAAGTTACGGGCTCACCATAGCCCGTGCTACTTGCACCACTCCTGTGTCAGGTAAGTTACGGGCTCACCATAGCCCGTGCTACTTGCACCACTCCTGTGTCAGGTAAGTTACGGGCTCACCATAGCCCGTGCTACTTGCTCCGCTCCTGTGCCAGGTAAGTCCACTACAGGCTCACCATAGCCCGTGCTACTTGCACCACTCCTGTGTCAGGTAAGTTACGGGCTCACCATAGCCCGTGCTACTTGCTCCGCTCCTGTGCCAGGTAAGTCCACTACGGGCTCACCATAGCCCGTGCTACTTGGAACTTGTTCCGAGTAGCTGAATCTATAAGAACAACGGCGGGAAAAGGTTACAGCACCACATTATGGGCTCACGAGCTGAATCCATAGTCGGTTAGCTAAGCAAGTTACACCACTGCTGAACTAAACACACTATTAAAATTTACATTAACAGTCAATTTACAGTTACAGTGTGATTAAAGAACCAGTGAGACCATTAGGGTCTTTTAGTACAAATGGCTTCGTTCTCGTGTCACAATCGGGGATCCAAGGGTTCTATTACCGGTCGAGACAAATGATTGGACATTTTTCCTTTCACATAATGCCACTATTCACCCAACAGCAACCCCGGGAGTTAGACAAATCTTGTTGGGTTGCATCCTAGGGAAGGTCAGTAAATTTACCTTGGCGGGGGGGAGGGGGGGATAAAACCCTAAAGTACTTGTATATACAGCAGTCAAACGACGACATTTTGCTACGATTTCGATTATGTTAGCCAAATTAAATATTAGTGATAAGAGTTTTATTGGCTGTTTACGTTTGGTAAAATTTATTCACATCAGCAGGTGGTGCACACCCACCCAGAGGTACTCGAGCCTAAGCCTAGTGATAGTAACACATACAAATCTGTCTACTATTGCATGTCGTATATAAGTGGCATTCCGAGGATAATATGGGATAGAATCCACATGAAACATCGTGTCCGTCATTAAAAATGTACTGTATGCCCCCTCTAGTTTCAAATACAATCATGCTGCAGTTATATCTTTAGTTGATTGCAATAAAGGTTGACCGAGTCACATGCATGTAGGAAATGTAAATGTTTATCTCTCAGAATGTTCGGTAATACGTTTATTGTTTGTGATGTGTGTCTATGTATGTATTAACACGATGTACTGAACGGGGTGAGAATAACTTCAGCTACCTCATCCCTTTGTGTGTATATTACCTCAATAAACTTATTTCAATTTCAATTTCACAGGCATGTACTCCTTTGAGTGCAAATATAGCAAATAATTTCGTCTGGAGAGCGGAAGCCTAGTTGTTTCTACGAACTTCCCGCGGAATAAGAAGCCTCTCTCGTTGTCATGACAACGGCATTTCCAGGAACAAACAACAATTTGTCTCCATTTTTAACCTAAAAATAGTTTAAAGCATATCAGTGTAATCATGACATCGTAATTGTTGACGTAAGGATGTAAACACTGGGAATCACCTGATCACAGGCAAAACATGGCCGCGTGTCAATGATTCGTCGTGGGATTTCTGGTTTAACCTTGACGGCGACCGGACGTCTTGACACCTGTTTTGCCTGGAGGTCGCCCGACACGTGGAGTGTTTTTGGTCTCTTTACTGATATGTATTCCTTTTCAACGGCCCAGACTGATTATCACCAGGGGCCGTTGCCCCAACAACCTGGCGCAATTAGCACCAGGGGTCACTGGGAAGGTGTTAGATGTGTTTAATGTTCCAGGGGTGTTAGGACGATGCTATGTCCAGCTCTGGCTTGGTCGAAACGTGGCGGGGGTTCGACGTGGGATCTTGGTAGGATATTCATGACTCGGGGACGTGGTGTCTATCACCGCTGGAGGTCAGTGGGGCAAATTGTTAGTTTTCGCCTGACGGCTTGAGCTATGGGGAACTCTTCGCGATTGGGCAGTTAGATTGAGACTTTTGTTCCACTGCCAAGCGTTCACAGGACGCCAGGCGCCTCTGTTATCTGGGATCACTGGACGTTGACATATAGCATTCCAGTTGGGTGTATGTGGCGGGTGAGGATCAGACGCTCGCTGACCCGAATGAAGCCAGGGGGTAGCCTAGCATATACTGCATGGTGTGTTTACCTATTGTTTTTCCCGAGAAGCGACGTGTAGCCGCAAGTCTTAAGTGTGTTTTCCGGACACGGGAATGCGGAGGCACATCCAGCAGCAGTGCTGCCATGACCCTTAACAACCACAATAAAAATCGGAGCAGGTCAGACTCCGCACCATTGGGTACAGGCTGCAGAAACTTCGTTCTAGAAGGGATATATGTAAGTCGGGTTTGGAAATACGGTTGTGGACGAGCGGAATGGTTTGTCACTGTTAGGTTAAGTCCAGTTGATTGCGCCCCGTACCTGGTTAAGTGATTATGCGGATAATACAGGAAGCCTTTTGAAATAATGGAGGTACTCACTAGCCTAGTGCGAGGCTGATCGCGTGTTCACCCATCCAGTTACTGGGAGTAAACAATCAGGGTTAAACTGAGTGATATACCACTTTTGCGTCACGGAAGTCGTCCATTCACGTGAATTTGTGTAATTGTGCCGTCGAAGACACTAACATTAGACATCTAACCCACAAATATGAAAAAGGAAGAGACGTTTCAGTCCGTCCTGAACCATTAAGTCGTATGAAGACTACTACAGGACTTGATAATGGTCCGAGACGGACCGAAATGTCGCCCTTATCTTCAGATGTGTGGGCTGGGTGTCTAATTTTCAGCCTCGTTATTGTGATGCTCTCCAATAATAATTATATTTAAAATTACAGAAGATCTGATTACAGTAATCAGTAGGTATTTGTAATTTTACGAAGCCAGTAATTACGTGCAAAGGTGTTCAAAATTATTGATTTGTTAATAAATAGTTTGCAAATTAACATATGGCCGCCCACTACATGGGTGGAGAGAGCGTGATTAAAAATACATATAACCTGGGCCAGGCTTCATTAGACATTTACGCAACCACTTGCGAAACCTGTACATCTTTCCTTAATCATAGCGGCTTTGTTTACATTTAATAGTTTTTAAAAGCTTGGGAACTTCACAAGCCAAGCAACTTCAGGGTGAGACAGAAGAAATGGTTGGGCACGTTTCTTTTCACCTAATGCTCCTGTTCACCTAGCAGTAAACAGGTACCCTGGTGTTCGATAACTGTTGTGGGGGTTGCATTCTTGGAGATCGCTACTGACCTTTCCAAGAATGCAGCTCCCACAACAGTTATCCAATGTTGAATTTCTACTACCACAGGATGAACTGTATTAAAGGACTCCAATGCCATGAGGTCACTGCGAGAGTCGAGCTACAGATTGACAGCCAGAAAGCACTTGAAGAGCATACAAAATAGCATAAAGTTAACAAATCCACAAGAGCCGTGACGAGGATTCGCACCTACGTCCGAGATAATCCCAGACGCTGCCTTAATCGACTGAGCTGAGACTTAACGATGGTAAAAGTCGTTCATTGTTCATTGATGCATCACGCTATTGTGATTTGTGTGTGTGTAGTATAAAGTTCTGCCGCGAAGATGCTAGTCTCCGAAGGCAGGAGACATGACTTAGACCGCTCTTCACTGATGGGTCAAGTCTGCAGATGGTGTAGGCTACTTCAAACTCATAAGAAACCCCTTGAGTTGTTTACTAGAATTTAAGAACATTGTAAATATTGTTTTGATATTTCACTTTCTTACAGTGAAAAAGACTTTAGAATCCAAGTAGCACCACGAATTGATTCCTGCTGCTTTTTCGACTCGCCCCATTTCCAAATCGTTCCTACCTTCATCCTATCCCAAGCTGCTTAGCCTAAGTCGCCCGGAAGAGCGTGGTGAGCTGAGGTGAAAGGGGCCAATTGGAAATAAGGCGACTCATCCTGATGTTCTCTGCCACCAGTGGTGGAAGAATGATATGGGAAGCCTCTGCCCGGAACTGATCATGTGAGCACTTGTGTAAATTGGCCGATTCAGACGGTCTTCTATATTTTAAAAATTAAACTTAAAATAACAATAACACTGAAGGCTCTTACAATACATTACTTTTTGATTATGTTTAAGAGAATTTTTCTTGTATAATTTCGTCCGAATGATTTCATTAGGCTGTAGATTGTAATGGCTGAATGGATCCATTGTACTTTTACGCCGAATTATTTTTCAAGTTTTGTTCAAGCTTGTTATATCCTTCCAGTCCTGTCTGAAAGCAACGTCGTCAAATTCCAGCAGCTGCATGGCGGTCACTTGGGAGCACTGTCAGGCCTCGGGGCAACAGGTTACACTGCCCTTAAATGTACGTGCAAAGAGCTGTCAAGTCCATGATCGTAGACCCACTGGTCAAAGTTATTTTCTGTCTTTATTCTCTTGCCATTTAGCAAGATGAGGAGCTATAACCAAGTGTATCTTGAGTTCCAAACTTTTTTGAAATGTAGCTAGCTTACTAGTAGCCATTATGACATGGATATATATTAACAATACAACAAGGTTTATACATTATACAGATACATACACTCCCTGCTGCATGGCGCACATCCATGGCGCCAGTGTGTGGATGTCACATACATCCACACTGATAGCATTAATATAACCATCACTAAAATACAGAAAATCAGTCCCAAAACGTGTATGATGAGGCTTGACAGTTGGTGTAATAAAGTTACCTGGCCAGGTTCATGGTTCAAGGAAGTGGAGTCTTATTAAGGCCCTCGGGATTTGCTGGTGTAAAACATATGGACCAACATTGCCAAGTACTATGTAGAAATATAATAGTAGCTACGAATATGTTGTCAAATAGGAAATTAACCCTGTTTCAGAAGGCTGTAGTAATTGCAAAAATTTTGTCTAAAGTGTGGTATTTGTCTCATTTTTTCCAATTGACAAGACAATTGCTATGGAGATTGAAAAAACTATTTTTAGATATGGTATGGTATTTAGTTGGCATGGTAGATACCAACCAATTAAATGGACTACACTATGTAAAGATAAGAAAAACTATGGAATAGGGAGACTGTGTACCATAAGTCATTGGCTATCTTATGTGTTACCTTTAGAAAGAAAAAATAAAGGAATAGTGTAAATGCGTTAGGATATTTTTGTAAAATAGGTTGTTATTGTTATAGATTCAGCTACTCTGAACAAGTTCCAAGTAGCACGGGCTATGGTGAGCCCGTAGTGGACTTACCCGTCACAGGAGCTGTACCGAGTGTAAAATAGGTGTTAGGTACTGGTACATATACCAGAGTATACTGACCTTGCCTATATTTCACCTTTCTTGCGAAGCAGGATCAAGTATTGCAGTCCCTATGGCATAGTGGTAAGAAACTCGCCTGGCGTTCCGCGAACGCTTTATCCTGGGTTCGTATCCAGGCCGGGGAGGATTGACTGGGCGCCAATCCTTAACTGTAGCCTCTGTTCACCCAGCAGTAAAATGGGTACCTGGTTGTTAAACGATTTGGCGGGTCGTATTCCAGGGAACATTAGGCTCAAGGACCTGCCCGAAACGCTATGAGTGCTAGTGGCTGTACAAGAACGCAATAACTCTTGTATATATAAATTAAAAAATAAAATATCATTTGGGGTTTACGGTTCATGCTCGGTGATATGGAAAATTGGTTTACCGAGAATTATATAAAATATATATAAATGTAGTATTTTCCCTTGTAAATTGATGTAAATATGATCTTTATATTGTATATTATTTAATAAAGAAAAATCAGACCAGATTCAAATCCAAGTCTTTTTAAGGCGTTAGAGTAGGTCATTAATTTTCTACTTGCAGTTTATATTCGTTTATGTAAAAAAACTTTATTTAAGACATAAAATTGTTTAAAAAAAAGGTAGACATTCACGCTCTTAAAGTATTTAAGTAACTTTTTGGTCATTTATCGCATCAGCAATACATACGACTGTATTCTGAAACCATCTACTGGTCTATATAATTTATCAGAATTTAACATAAGTAAATGACACGAATCTGATTTATTTTGACTACTAAAATAAAATACTGAATATAATCTGGCCCCTGGAGGTGTTACCATAAAGACCTCTGAATATATTTCACATTCAAATTCCATATTTTCCATTGAGCATTCTCTCCCATGGATTAGAAAAGTTGCACACATTACCTATTCCCTACGTTCTTATATATAAACCAATATTCCACCGAGATCTTTCCCACGTTTTGACTGTAACTTGACCTACTCTACAGCAAGTTATCCAATACCCAAGCCTAACCAAACTTAGCTTAACCACCAAGTTAAGTCAGACGTAACCTAGCAAATCTTTGAACCCCCTCCCCTACCCCCTGTCTGTCTAACTTACCCCTAACCTAACCAACATTACAAAAAGCATTTAGAGACAGTTTGTAATTTTTCTAAGCATAGTTTTACACAATATTAGAACAACATGATTCCATGTGTTGATTCATGAAAGACAGTTTTCCTCTGAAGGAAGCCTACACCGGAATATAAAGGTCTGCAACCCAGACCTTAACTTGATGTTAAGGTCCGAACTTAAGCTCTAAAATACTTGAAGTTTAACCAGTTCTAAAGGCGTGAACGCCATAAACACGTGATAGGCAGTTACCAAGAACAACGGCCATTAATAATACAGATGTGGAAAGGAAACTGCGCAAAGGAGCCCCATGATATACCCTCCCTCCGCCCAGATGTAAATGATCAACACATATTACTAACGAACATAAATACCAATCAGAACACAACATACATATACCAAAGGAAAGAAAAGGAATATATCATAATGGACTTACCTCCCACGGCGGCTTCAACAGCACACGCAGACTCGTTAGCTGATGTACCAGTGTCATTGGCTTGAGGTCTAACAACCTCTGGCACAGCTATAAAAGCCTTCGCGATAGCCATTCTGCAAGTATGGCTATCGGGAAGTCCTGAACGTAGTCCAGGACTCAATGGAACCTAATCCTGCAAGTCCTGAACGTAGTTTAGGACTTTAATAAATGATCGATGAAGATTTGGTCTCCCAAGAGGTGTCACGGGCGTGAATGACCCTTGAGTCGTAGATTTGATTTGACTTTCTCCTACAAAAGCGAAAAAGTCAACGTCCATTGTTGTTGTAGATTTAGCTCCTCGGAACATAACATTCCAAGTAGCACAGGCTATGGCGAGCCCGTGGTATACAGTCAACGTCCTGTAACCACTGTATATATATACACCCACAAACATAATACACCTCACTGTGTATATAAACCTGGCCATGGGTGTCACTACAGATATAACACACATTAACACTGTTGTCTCCCGCGACCCGCCGCCAAACTACCTCCCTTAACCACTTGGAGACAGCGGTCACTAACCACAGGTCACCCAGACTAACCTGGAATTACCCGTCGCGGCCACGCGTACCCACACCACCACTCACAAACTACTCACAATCCACTTTACTAACACCAAACCATCTTGAATTGATGACAAGATTTTTCAGTTTATATTGGCTGACAACTTCTCATCCTTTTTAGTTCTGAAATAAACACGTGAAAAATATAATAAGAGGATATTTGGCACCAGCAGATGGCGTCACCAAACAAAATGTCAACATTTGTACCCATAAAGGAGTTTGAGGCTTTTATTAATTTGGTCATTTATCGCATCTGAAATACACACGATTGTATTCTGAATCCAGCTTAGTAACGTCAACTGATGTCACGATTACTTTTTATAATTGAATATTAATAAATGACCTCATTCGTATTGATTTTGCGAAAATTCTTGTGTCCATTTTCATCAATCCTAAAATAAAATATAGAATCTCGTTCCTGATAGTGTTACCATAAAGGGTTCGGAATGTGTATAACACCTCACTGATACTTGTGTAATTATAAAAACTACATAAACTTAAATTATACAGCATGTATAAATCTATATATATATATATATATATATATATATATATATATATATATACATATATATATATATATATATATATATATATATTTTTTATATATATATATATTTATATATATATTTATATATATATATATATATATATATATATATATATATATATATATATATATATATATATATATATATATATATATATTTATATATTTATATATATATATATTTATATATATATATATAAATATATATATTATATATATATATATATAAATATATATATATATAAATATATATATATATATAAATATATATATATATAAATATATATATATATATATATAATATATATATATAATATATATATATATATATATATATTATATATATATATGTATTTTTTTCACATAAAAGCATAATACAGTTGTGATCAATGTTTTCCTAAACTTTTAATGTGGCTGTTTTCTTACTGATATTTTAATATATTATTTTAATATTATTAGCGATGACCTTCGCTGGACCCGCCTGCTGTAGACGATTATAATACAAATTAGAACTGCAAAAATAAAAATCTCTTATTATGCTGAAAATGTTATGAACTATTCAAAACTGTAATCCCCTGGAGGTTATGTTCCTAGCTTATTCTGGTGTTTTTTGTATTTCCAAATACTTGTTTGTTCTGTAATCAGCTTGGCATTGTGCCGAGTCATTTTTAGGTATTAAACAAAGCTTGTATAAGCTTATAAAACCACAAAATTCTGAGCATTACCGTGATTACGTTCAAAACTGACTGAATTCATATTGAATACCGCAGATATTTTTTCATATAGTTCGAAATGAACTTATGTTTCAACGTCATTGTTATATGTGTTTGTTATATATATAAGGCTCATGATAACGATAAAGGCCTACAATTCTACCAGTAGATTTACTAAACTACATTACTAGTAGATTTACTAGTTTACATTACTAAACTTCTATTAATGGTAATCTACTATTACTAGTCTACTAATATATATATTACTAGTTATTAGTCTATTATAATTTTTAGTTGCTGCAGTGTGTTAATTTGTTGAATCAAATTAGGAATTCGAATATAGTAGGATTTTGTGCAGTCAACTTATTCGAGATTATTATATAAATGTTTGACTAAGAGTTTAGGCTTGAATAAATACACAAAGAAATCACAAGTGTGTTCTAGTTTCAAAGTGTTATGACAAAAAGTACAGGATGAGACACCAATCTCATTCTGTAACTACAGTTAGGTAATTACACTCTCACCCTGTAACTATACTTACATACTCACCCTGTAACTACACTTAGGTATTTACACACTCATCCTGCAACTACACTTAGGTAATTACTCATCATGTAACTACGCTTAGGTAATTACTTATCCTGTAACTACACTTAGGTAATTACTCATCCTGTAACTACACTTAGGCAATTAAACTCATCCTGTAACTACACTTAGGCAATTAAACTCATCCTGTAACTACACTTAGGTATTTACACACTCATCCTGCAACTACACTTAGGTAATTACTCATCCTGTAACTACGCTTAGGTAATTACTTATCCTGTAACTACACTTAGGTAATTACTCATCCTGTAACTACACTTAGGTAATTACTCATCCTGTAACTACACTTAGGCAATTAAACTCATCCTGTAACTACACTTAGGTAATTACTCACTCATCCTGTAACTACACTTAGGTAATTAAACTCATCCTGTAACTACACTTAGGTAATTACATATCCTGTAACTACACTTAGGTAATTACACATCCTGTAACTACACTTAGGTAATTACTCATCCTGTAACTACACTTAGGTAATTAAACTCATCCTGTAACTACACTTAGGTAATTACTCATCCTGTAACTACACTTAGGTAATTACTCATCCTGTAACTACATTTAGGTAATTACTCATCCTGTAACTACATTTAGGTAATTACTCATCCTGTAACTACATTTAGGTAATTACTCTCATCCTGTAACTATACTTAGGTAATTAAACTCATCCTGTAACTACACTTAGGTAATTACTCATCCTGTAACTACACTTAGGTAATTAAACTCAACCTGTAACTACACTTAGGTAATTACACTCATCCTGTAACTTTAGGTAATTACACACTAATTATTCAAATGTAGATATGATAGAGCCCAGTAGGCTCAGGAATCTGTTAATTTAATTATCAGATTCTGTTCTACTCTAATTCTATAATTAGCTCTTAGGACGCTGACAATATGTTCTTAAATTGCATAGGTTCGCGGTTAGTGAGGCATCAAGATGTTGGCCACCGCCTGGTACTTGGGTAAGGTGAAAATACAAGGAGGAAACTTTACCGAGAATAATGCTAGGATGCATGACTGTCACAAGTATGCCTAGCTGTCTCCAGGACATGCTTGTCTTCCCCCATGTTGTTCACGTCTGTCCGAGGCGGATTAGAGACAAGACTGTCACACAGAGACAATTAGAGGACAGCTCAGACAGACACTAGAGGACAACACATATGGAAAACGCACAGTAATGATAGAGAACCGACACAGCAAGAAAGACAAAAAGAACCGGCAGAATACACATAGGATCGACACACAGGGACAACAGACAGAGAACCAGTACAGACACATGACCGACGGAACGCACTGTCCGCACGCCACCAGTAGACAAGATCAAGAAAGCAGTAGCGATTCTTCCACAAACGAAGCTCGATCGAAGGAAACAAGCCCTACCACCACCTTCCTCAGACCCCACTGAACCGCTGCCGCCACACTATGCAAAACAAATCAAAGATGATGGGGGGGGGGAAGAGAGAGAGAGAGAGAGAGAGAGAGAGAGAGAGAGAGAGAGAGAGAGAGAGAGAGAGAGAGAGAGAGAGAGAGAGAGAGAGAGAGAGAGAGAGAGAGAGAGAGAGAGAGAGAGCGCGAGAGAGAGAGAGAGCGCGAGAGAGAGAGAGAGAGAGAGAGAGAGAGAGAGAGAGAGAGAGAGAGAGAGAGAGAGAGAGAGAGAGAGCGCGAGAGAGAGAGAGAGAGAGCGCGAGAGAGAGAGAGAGAGAGAGAGAGAGAGAGAGAGAGAGAGAGAGAGAGAGAGAGAGAGAGAGAGAGAGAGAGAGAGAGAGAGAGAGAGAGAGAGAGAGAGAGAGAGAGAGAGAGCGAGCGCGAGAGAGAGCGCGAGAGAGAGCGCGCGCAAAGAGCCAGAGAAGAATCTTAGTCACGATAATGAGTACAAAGTTTTGGTGGCCAGAAATTACTTGCGCCACGTGTTGCACACCATCAATGCAGTTTCACGTCTAACTAAAAAATGCAATGATCAATATCAGCCAGAACGTCTTATGACCTATTCTCGGTCAAATATCATACAACAAAATTAGCATTTTTTACCTCAAGATGTCGAACATTTGGCAGCGAACTCTCCGGATACAGCTATAGAGCTTTGTGTGAACCACATGACCCCAGGGAAAATCCTGTATGTAGTAGGGGAAAAAGTTGTGGTGATGATGGTAATGGCGCGCGTATGGTGGACATCGAGGGCAAGGCTAATTACTGTCAGCTGTATAGCGAGGGCTGAGACGGGTGGAGGAGCCGCCAGACGGACCCAGAGTACCTGGAGGTGATGGTCGGCGCCAGGACCACCACCCTCACCCCCCTGGCGTACCCTGCCTCACTTATTGATTCTTCTCCCCCAAGCCTCTCACCACACGGAAAATTCTGACAAAGATGGAGCCAGGTGTCACAAATAGGTCATGAATAAATCTATGGTAAGCTTGTTTTTTGAGAGAGAGTTTTGCTGTAGTGTAACCTCATCCCTGCCTACTCAACATATCTACCTATATTGAACTGTTGTCTCAAGTAATCCTCAGATCTTGATGCAAGAATCAACACTTTCATTCATACAAGCCTTTGAGGTCACGGAAGACAGGTACACTATCTGGGCCAATTATAGTATAATATCACAATCAAAATAAGAGAGTATATCAGTGACAGCGACAGAGTATACTCTGCAACCTTAAATTTACATACTATACCAAATATCACGACACATATATACATATCCACTAGAACACATCTCATTAGGAGAGTAGGATGCATTGACCAGCATATGGGACAATATTAATGAACCACTTAACTGGTTGGTTGGGTATAAGAACAGGTGCCGTCTCGTATGGGCCAATTAGGCCTTCTGTGGTTACTCTTATTCACTCTTTCTTCAGTTTTAGTTAATTTATTATGCACATCACACCCACCTTGAGAGAATTAGCGGAAAACAAAAATTAAGGAATCTAGGCATGCTAGCCTAAGCAATAATAAGTGATCCTACATATTTTTGTTACCCGGAAATTTGTTCCATATATTAACCACCCTATTTTCAAGTTAAAAATTGGCTCAAGAATTAAATACCAGAATTTAGCCGAGCAAGTTACAATTCAAGCTATAATTTTTGTGTTCAATAGGTACATGCTGGAGAAATTTCGCTATTGGTAAATACTGCTTTCGACACGGCTGTGAACAAGTGAAATGGACGGTCAGCCAGCTTGTTTGAAAAACAAGCTTCAAAAAAGTAATTGGATAGGTGATTTAGTCCATAATCCTAAAATTAAAGTACTATACGTATGAGTTTGGTCTAAGGTACAAATATGAACCCATAGTAGCCTTGCATTATTGAACTTGGACAAACTAAAAACGTCTTTAATGGCAACAAATTTAAGGTCTATCGTAGGCCTAATGCAGGCAATCATAGTACACATGTGCTATACTAGACAGGAAGTTTTGCAATTTTGTTTACTTTCAATTTATGATATAGAAAGTGGTTTATTTGTGGCCCATCGCTACGTCCTTCGACCAGTTATAAGTTCTATCATTTCTGGAGGATGGGTTGAATACACGTCTCTTTGGGGAGGGAGGATTCGAAGCTCCATGTATCGTGCTCGAGACTCAGTGTAACCCTATTAGCCTTTATCCAGAGAAAAGTAAGGTATGGACAAAATCTAGGAAATTTTCCGAAATCCTGAAAAGATCATGAAAAAAATGGTTTCATACAGTCCATTCTCCAATAATGAAAGTTCTGTATTTACAACAATTAGTTGGTAGGAGAGATGCTGGAAGGTACAGATGGGTAATATTAGCCATATACAGTAAATTTAATGCTGTAGAATTATTACTTTGGGGGAAGCTAGGTATACCATAGGCACAATCCTGTATAAACACCAGAGGTCCACGGTTGTTCAACATCCTCCCACCGAGTACAATAAACATTGCCGAAACAACCGTGGACATCAAGAGAAAACTAGATACTTTTCTTCTAGAAGTGCCAGACCAATCGGGTAGTGGTGGATATGTGGGCCGCTCCAAATAGCAGCCTGTTGTACCAAGCTCCCAAGACAAAGCCTAGACTCAGGCTGGGCTTGAGAACAACTCACAGGACCCCATCAAGCAGGGACTGTATACATTTTTGAGCCCGAGAAGGTAAGCAGCAGCAGATAGGTAACTGGTGGCATACATGAATCAAAAGTCAGCCATGGAAGAACTGCAATTTGAATGTTGGTAATACATCTGGCTTGAAAATTTTATCTTTGAAAATCTTTCAATTTCAAATAAATAGACCATTTGGTTTAAATCAGTGTCCACAACATTTCAAGTTGGCGAGGTAAGATTTCATTAAGATTATATAGTAAACAAGTACAATAATTATTCTTCTGTACCTAGAAGACTTCACTTCTGGCACAGAAGTTAAAGTTCTCGGAGATTTGGGATGCCAATACAAGAGCAATGTAAGGTATCAGACTTACCAAGAATTTTATATTGGGGGCCAGTGGCTCAAAAGGGACATTAGCAAAGCAAGACTTTTCTTATATTGAAAATCAGGGCATTCCACAAGGATGTGCACAAAGTTGAGAGGACTATTTAACACAATGCATGTTGCAAGATATTCAAAAAGTAAAAGTTCAAAGACAGACAAGAAGAGCAACAGGCAATGGTGTGATCAATGATTTTATCGAGGTACAAGTGACTACGGGACACTGGAAAACATGATTTTCGATCCTGACAATCAGGATATGTATGACTAAGCAGGGCATTCTGGATAATAAGGCCTTGTTCCAAAAGTCCCGATGAGTGTCGTCGCTAGTACAAAAGAGCAATTTCCCAACTGCTATGGCAGGCAAGGCAATTATTGGAAAACACTCGTGCAGTTAACAGTAAAGTGTTAATCCGGTGTGGTCGATAACTAGCCACAAGCAAAGTTACATTTAACACTATGCAATGTATGCCAGGTGATTATCTCCACACTTAATACAGCAATTTCTCTGAGCTTGGCAGTCAACATTTGCAATATTAACTAAAGAGGCACAAAGGATATCACATCAGTCGCAGTCCTCTCACCAAACGGAATATCTTTTTTTGTGTATCAATTTTGGGATAAAAATAAAATGTATTTTTTTTCTTCATTTACTTTAACGTTTACAGATAGGTATCCCGGAACTCGAAGTTCACCTCCTTGCCAGTTAGCTTCTTGTAGACAGCAGCAAATGTGTCGACCTGGAAAACATGTATTTAATCAATATTCCAGTATTTAATTTTATACTATTCCTCTATATAATGCATATTCAGCTCTTCTTAGAATAAACACTCAGAAGTCATGTTCAAAAAGGATCATCATTGTTAAGGTTATACATGATTTTCCCAGATATATCGCACAGTTTTCATTGCGATTCTACACACAGTACATCAAATTCATAGAGTAAACTATATCACTTGCGTGTATTCATTCCATTTGTATTGTAATGTTGAGGATGCACAACACTCCTCCACTTCACCATACTTTGTACAGTGCTCAATCATGAATTCTAAATGTAATTATCTACAACCCTAATGCCTTACTCCCCTCACTAGTTCTCCATAGCATACTGTAAGCTTCTCCAGAAGGTACTCTCACCCCCTCCCCACTGCTTTCTTAAATTCAACCCCTAACTCCAGCTTCATTCACCCTTCTTGTCTGGCTATTCTCAGGCACATTGTACTTTCATTCACTTCATTCCCTAAACACCTTTCACTTATATCACCCCACACCCATCAACTTGAGCTGGATGGTAGTAGTCTCGCTTCATGTATATCTTTGTTGGCGTTCAATCCCCGACCGTCTAAATGGTTGGGCACCTTTCCATTCCCCCGTCCCATGCCAAATCCTTATCCTGATCCCTTCCAAGTGCGATATAGTTGTAATGGCTTGATGCTTACTCCTAATAGGTTCCTCCGGAACGATCACCTCATTCTTCCCCTATCCTACACACTTCCTGCTAAGCAACAATGCATAGTTCGCCATTACCACTCCATGCAGCCCCTCTGCATCTATTCTTATCCTATTTCTCCTAACCAGCCACTTACCTTTCTTGCCATACTCTTAGCTTTGAAGAAGTTTCTTTAGACTTCTTCAAAGTCTAAAGACTTAAAAGGAGTTTAAGACTCCTACTCTATAGCCCAGAAGAATTACCAACCATTTATCTAATCGTCAACGGTAGCACAATTCTACTAGTTATCACACAGTATAAATGTGTAATCTTGTCCATGTGCATAGTTCATCCTGCCATTTTTATCTTGTTCCAAATTTATGTAAATTTATGTATAACTATTGTCAAGCAGCAGAAACAACATGATGTTTTACTGTTAACAAAAATATTTTAGAATTTGGAAATGTTTGTTTATAGCATTGATTGGAACGAATGCTTCAGGCTAACTACAAATTACTCTCCAAATAGGACTGTGTTTTCAAGTTCCAATTTATAAAGTCAATGTTTCAAGCAAACAATAATGCAAATTTTTTTAAAATTGGGATAGCATGTATAAACCATTCCTCAATTTTATATGTTGTATTTAACTACAATCTATTAATGATGGTACTGCACAATAACTACTGGAAAAATAGAACCAGGCAATCAACTACAGTACTGTATTAAAATGTGACAAACTGCTCCATTCACTGACAACTACTTAATTTGAAAAATGTCATCTTTAGCAAAACCCAGCCTTAAATACATTTTTAAATATAAAATTGCAGAAATTTACTAGTAAATCTTAAGACTAATGCAATAGTACAGTACTTTATTTTTATGTATTTCTTTGGCAGATTACCTTGTGCTCAATGTTAGTTTGCTGTGCCTTGTCAAGATGAACCTTGATCAATCGGGAGCCATCAAGTCTAACTCGGATCCTCTTGCCCACAATCTCGGCAGGGAAGACAAGATCCTCCAGAATGGCATCGTGCACACAGGTCAAAGTCCGGCTGTAAAGATTTGTCTGTTATAATGTGAAAATACCTCGTACAAATGAAATGACATAATAAGAACTTCAGTTCTTCTTAGAGGATATCAAGTACCAATCATGGCACATCATGCTTGAAGGGAATGGTCATCATTGTATATGGATAATCAGAATAACTATTCTAACAATCTAGTTAAATATTAAAACATGTCCTTGATAGGAATAGCAGAATACTTGAAAGATGTGAATGGGATAAAGAAAATGCTAATACAACAGTGGTAAATACAGTAATTTTTTTTTTACAAATAGCCCAGTTTATTTAATAGTCATCCAGTAAAGTGCTTATTTATGAATCCTCATCCTGATCCTTGGTACAACTGCCTAACGTTTACATCTTTAGGATGCAAGTCTCTGTTGAACATTCAGGTTTGTTCTCAACTCAGAATCGAGAGTTCCGGGTTTGAATCCCAGGCGGGACAGAAATAGTTGGCCTCGTTTCCTATCCCATCCACCTTAGCAGTAAACAAGTATACAGGAGTTTGTTTGTGAAGTTGCATCCTGGGGAGGGTCAATATGACCCGAGGGAGTAGGTGAGCAATTATCAAAAGAAGGCACCAAACCGGGAAGACTATGTAGCACCATCAAATGTGCAGAATAATCAGAGGGAACTAAATATCGCCAACGATGTCAATACGAGAACAGAAATGCATAAGGCGAATGATATCAAAAGTATCCAATTCACCAAGAATTCTATCGAGGGACAAGTGACAGTGAGGGTATTGAAAATCAGGACATTCCACAAGTCGGAAAGCAAGACACGCTCGCCCTGGAAGTCAGGACATTCAACAAGGATATGCATGACTGTAAGAGGCACAATGCAATTTGAACAATAAGGAGCAGGGTGGTGCTCCATTAAGTGACAGCGAGTTAAGCGTGTATGACCAATACACAACCTTGCCAAAGCCGTTTCCCATCGCCGGTTATGGTGGCAGGAGGAAGGTCATGTGGATACACTACGCTTAAAAGTATGTAATTTGTTACCAACAACCCTCCCAACAGGCAAGTATGGAGGATTAAATAACTTGGTAAAAGTTGGAATAAGGTATACCTTTACGGGAGATGGTACAAGAGCGGATAGCTTTCCTAGCGGCAGAATCCACACGCTCATTTAAAGAAACGCCAATATGGCTGGGAACCCAACAAAACTTAACCGACAACAGAGTAGCCAACACTGTCTGCAGAATTAACCCATTGGTGAAGGAGGAAATGGAGCGGGAGTGTAAAGAAAAGTGCTCAAGGAAAAGGAGTTTCAGAACCGTAGGAGGGGTAAAAGCTTTAGTGATGTGGGTCAAGGATGTACAAATTCTTGAAGTGGGACTCTCTATGGGGGTGTTGTTCCATTAAGCGACCATGAATCAAGTGGGTGTGATATACAGGTACAATCTAGCCAGAGCAGTCCCCCAATGCTTATTGTAGTTATCCTTAAGAACACAGTCTATCACCTCTAGTGCCAGCGTAATGACTGCCGATAATTGCGGATAACAGCATGAACGACTGGGAAAAAATCTACATAGGGAACCCATATAGGGAGCCTTAGAATATAAGCCTGCCCCAACTGAAAGCTACAGGTCAAGTTTGAACCTATTTCATATGCAAAACAAATATTTGTGAGTATACTTTTGGTTACGAGTAAACATGCCCCCTTTGTTGACAAACACACTAGGGACAAGGTGAAAAAATTAGTCTTCTAAATGTTCTTGAGAATTAGGGCTATGTCAATGAAAGAAAACTAAGAAAGCAAGCATATTCCTTACACAACTTTCCTTGCCCCATAAAGGTTCAGCCCAAGACCATTTTTTGTTTTAAATTCTCATAAACTAGAGGATTGGAATACTCTTACAAAGCTTACAAAGGAGATTAACAAGGAATGAAGTGCTGAATCCTAACTATCACCTTCAAGATAATCTAATTATAATTATCAGGAGAAAGTAAGTAATTATCAAAAAGAAGGCACCAAACCGGGAAGGTTATGTAGTACCATCAAATGTGCGGGATAATCGGAGTGTTAAATATCACCAAGGATGTAAATACGAGAACAGAAACGCATAAGGCGAACGATATCAAAAGTATCCGAGTTACCAAGAATACTATCGAGAGACAAGTGACCGCGGAGGACAGTCGGAAAACAAGACACACGCTCGTCCCGGAAGTCAGAACATTCAACAAGGATATGCACAACCGTAAGAGGGACAATGCAATTAGGACAATAAGGAGCAGGGTGGCGCTCCAAGTGACCATGAGTTTTATCAGGAGAAAGCACTAGGCTAGTATGACTATATAGCACATGGGGACACGAGGACAAGGATCTGGAATAGGACAAAGGGAAGGAATGGTATACAATGCCTTAGACCGACTGCTGACCTGTAAGAAATGAGGTCATTGTGGTACTGACCAGTCTAGGTGGTTGATAAGGTCACCTTAAAGAAACCTGGGATAACCTCAAATGAAATTTGAGGCAGCAATTTAAATTACACATTATATCCACCCAAAAAATTAAAGCTAATTAAAAATCTCTCAATATGGTATATTTATAAGCCTCCACTACCACCCATTTTCATCCAAACTGGAGAAAATACATTAAAGATACACACACACATTAGAAGGAATTTTGTCAGTGTCAGTGGTAGTTAAATGGAATGCATTAGGCAGTGATGTAGTGGAGGCAAACTCCATACACCGTTTCAAATGTAGATATGATAAGAGCCCAATAGGCACGGTAATCTGTACACTAGTTGATTGACAGCCGGGAGGTGGGACCAAACAGCCAATGCTTAACCCCCCGCAAGTACATAGTAAAATAGCATACCTCCTGGGTCTCTTTTGCTTAGGAGGGTTCTTCATCTTGCGAGTTGGCTTCGCTAGAATGCGGCGCTGTGCAATCACAACAACATGTTTGCCGCTAAATTTCTTTTCCAGTTCACGCACCAGGCGCTGTTGTACACGTTGAAATGCACGCAGCAGTGGCACAGGTACAAATATTGCAATGCACTGAAAATATAACAATTATTGCCAACAAAGAACCAAAATTAATTGATTTTGAATTAGGAATATTTATAATACATGCTATACTATACTGTATTCACAAAATAAAACAAAATATATATATACATTTTCTTGAGCTTTTCCTACTAAATTAACAGGAAACTCATTTAGTAAGCATTTACATAAAAAATGAAAGTACTGTATATGAAATTACAAAGTTTAAATTTATACAAGCATCCACGTTAAATGAACCACCAATCACTTGCCAGTTCATATTGGGTGCAGCCTTACGCACATTGCAAGATGTAGTAACTTGCTGCCCAATGTGTAAATTTAGGCTCACACGACATTATTTGTAGTTTTGACTATTTATGGATAGCAAGATTAATTAAATAATGGAAAACCCATCTTGAAACCCAGTATAAGAAAAACACTGCCTAATTACAACCATGCTATGATCAAATATTTATGACTACTCCTTAGTTTATATCAAAATCTATAAAGATCAACGTTAGATGGTTCCTGGAAGAAAAATTAGAATGTAGATGTTGTACATATACATTTCTCATTTTGCACACTTAGAAAATACAAATTCAATAGTATGTGGATTAGAATTTTCATACCAAGTTTTGATGAGCAGGTTTAATGTGGGTAAGCTGCAGCTTCAGCTAATTCACTGCAGTTTCAAACTCTCTCAAACTCTATGTTCATTTACTTCTTATGTTTATAGTCTAGCATCACTGTACGTCCCAAGCATTCAGGGATAATGTACTGTATTTGCTGCTGGAATGTGGAGGGGGCCATTATATATTATGAGTCAAGTATTTTATTTGGGTAAAATAAATTGAATTTTGGAAGACTGGAAACTAATCCTACTTTTACAATACTCTGTATTTAAATTTTGATCTGGTTGGTTGGTTTTCCTTGAAAGGAGGCAACATTCTTGCTGGTGCCAGATCAGTCTAGGTGTGATGGCCTGCCATAAAACAACAAGCTTTGATTGAGGAAGTAGAACTCCTGTACCTTCAAAACTGGCCACAGGTAAGCAAACCCTTCTAGTATAGAAGTTGGAAATGTACAATACATATTGTATATGCACTTTCTAAGCATTAAAAATGGGCTTTTAACACACATGTGCATAACTACTGTTGGAAGAGGAGGACTGCCAGAGACTGCACTGAAGTAGCCAAAATTCTGCCTTGGGCTAGTTCGTTAAGCTCCACACCCTGCATGGGACAACAGTGCCTTTCTATGACAAGTGCTTCAGCAGCCAGCTCACCAATAACACTTTCTTACTCTATCCCCCCCCCTCCCTCTTCCTGGGTGACTTTTGTAACTATCCTTGTCAGAAACCGACATGTATATATATTTCCACACATACAATTATAGGTACAGTATAACAATACTTACCCAAGAACTAACTGGCACATGGTCTATGAGACCTAATGTTTGGTATAACATTAATACTAGACATTATATTACAAATGGTTAGTACAGTCCAGTTTATGTTATGATCTTAAAATCGTACTTTATCGTTACATATATTAAACTAACCTTCTTGTCCCCAACATCAATCTGCTTGGCTCCAGTAATTGAGAGTTCTCGAAGCTGTGCTTTTAGCTCCGAGTTCATCTCCAAGTCGAGCAGAGTCTGCCCGATGGAGTTTTCGAACTCATCGGGCTGTTCAGCCGTCTGCTTGGTTATCTTGCCGTTACAAAACTGCGGCATCTGTCAACAAGACATTCTAATAAGAATATAGCTAATACAAAAGTTATATGTTTAGTAAGGTAAACATGTATAGTACCTCTAACCTATTTCTGAGCAGCGTTAATTTATCTTCACAAAAAGTGAAACATTTTATGTTCAACACCCTCATGGTGTATACACCATTCTACTTTTGACAAACTATTTTGATTATCAAATTTCCCATATTATTAATGTAGAATTAAAAATGGAAACAACCCGTAGAATTTAGTTTTTAGTACACAACCTAATTTTTCATACTGTGGGGAAATTTGTCCAAGCAAATTTTATTATGTTAATCTATAATAATGGTGAATAACTACTAGAACCTATCTGTATAGAGGTTTCGCCATATTTGATATTTTCCATACCCCCAGCCTCAAAATCTCATTTTCAAACAGAGGTGAGCAACCTATACTAAGGTATGCAAAAATCACACCAGGACAGTACTTCGGATTTGTAATCCTGAGGTTCTGGGCTCGATCCCTGGTGGAGGCGGAAACAAATGGGCAGTTTCTTTCACCCTGATGCCCATGTTACCTAGCAGTAAATACTGTAGGTAACTGGGACAGCAGACAGCTGCTACGGGCTGCTTCTTGGGGATGTGTGACAAAAACAAAGCTTGGTCGAGGACCAGGCTGCGGGGACGCTAAGCCACAAAATCATCTCAAAATAACCCAAAATGAAAAATGAACCCTAGTATTTTATTTAAAATATGCTCAATGACTTTCCCCAAGGACTAAAATGGTTTTTCTTGTTACGTCAATCTACAATAATCTTTAAAAAAACGACCGAGGCTATATTAAAGGAATTACCATTTATATCCTAATTTTTCTAAACTCCCTGGGCAAATTTTAAAGCAAAACTTTAATTTCACTATAACATGGAAAACTATCAGGGAAGAACCCATCTGTAAACAGATTTTTTCCCTCACTGCCAGTATTTCTCAGGCTCCCAGCAAGCATAAGAAATATTGCCGGAACAACTGTGGACATTTTCAAGTGGAAACTAGATTTATTCCTCCAAGGAGTGCCGGACCAACCGGGCTGTGGCGGGTATGTGGGCTGCTCCAAGCAACATCCTGGTGGACCAAACTCTCACAAGTCAAGCTTGGCCTCGGGCCGGGCTTGGGGAGAAGAACAACTCCCAGAACCCCATCAACCAGATATCAACCAGCCCTAATTCTGGACCACTACTACAAAATGGTATAAATGAACTGGGGACCACAAAAGTTTCCCTACACCCACTAAAATGATAAAAAACTGAACATAGAAAAACAAAAATTTGCAGGAAATTACATTATCCAATATGAATTTTACCGCTGGGTCCCCTTCCCCCCCTCTGGAGTCTGAACGTTTTATAGACAATTTCTAAATTTGGAGGTGCACTGGATTTCTAAATCCGTGCACAAATTTGGTCAGTTTAGAAGACATTATAAGGAGGTACCACTGTATAGGCTTAAAACATAGATTTGGGTATAAAAATATTAAGAAATTAATGTTTTTGAATAGGAACAAAAGTAAGTTTCAGACTTGTGTTCAATTGGGAAGTCATTTATAAAAGAATAAGAATATAATGAATGCAGAAAGCCTATTAATCTATGTGAAACTGCTATTTATACCCAACAATGCTCACTTGTGTCTAACCTATGCATGAAACAAATCCAGCAACATCTCTTATGTTACCTAGCACTGTTACATAAATACAGTATGCAATCCAATTTCCGAAATGTTCACCCAATTCATCTATACTGTACCAGTACATCAAAACTTTTATTAATGGGGAAAGTTTTTATTGAAAATTTTAGAACCAAGCAATTTGCAGTGCCCCATAATATTGCAAATTATTAAATGATTGTATTGTTTCTATTGGAATGTCATTCATATCTTGAGGGCTCTAACGAAAACTGCCACAAATAAATAATAAGAGCGTACCCAAGCTTTCCAACAGTCCATCATCCTTACAATGACAACCATGGCTGACACATGCACCTTCAGTTCCAAAACTGCATGCACACAGGAAGATCTCCCAATCCAAAATTCTTGCAAAGTTGGGCCAAAGTTGTTCATCAGGAAGCAACTGTGAGTTTAGGATTAAGACAGACTATTCCGATTCAGAATCCGAGTGAGGAACAAACTGCTTCGTATAGTGATGTGATGAACTTCCACTACATGGAATATAACCCTATAGTTGAGCCAGATATAGACTATATGTTTAACAAAGGTGAATCTGGTGGAAACACTTTGCCAGAATTTACCGACGTTGACATTTGCAATGGTGAGTAATGCTAGCCCAGGCAGAAAACGTAGTGGTGAAAGCATCATCTCCCAGGGTTTGCAGTGTTTTGTGGAGGACTGTGTTTTCTAACAGTTTTACACGTGTGACCAAAGAGCTCAAGTTAAAGCCGAGTCAAGCTCTCTGGGGGCATGTTGGAGCCCATGAAGGAATGACAGGCGTGCCGTGGCTGCCACCACACGGACACTGGAATAGTGACTATTCTTAAATTAACCATGTACAGTACCTTGATTTGATGCTACAGATGCAGGTGTGGGAACAATTCTCTTGTTGTGAATGAAATGTGTGAAATGGATTATTTCACAGTATATTTTGACAAAGTAATGATGGAACACATTGTGAAGGAGACAATAGGACTGCAACTTAGATGGAGGGAAGGAGTTATCAAGGGGAAAGCGCCAAGCCATTACGACTATATAGCACAGGGAAGGACAGAAGGACAAGGATTTGGGATAGGACAGGGGGGAGGGGGGAGGGAGGGATGGTGCCCAAACACTTTGACGGTAGGGATTGAACGCCGACCTGCACGAAGTGAGGCCGTTGCTCTACCGTCCAGCCCAAGTCGTTGGCAACTTAGATGGAAAGGAAGGATTTACATCTGTAATCATGTATACATAGATGAAAAAAAAATGTGGCTGAACTGAATACATTCTTGGTTTTAACAATGCTTATGGCACATGGACAGAAACACATCAAGAGGTATAGTGCAACCTGGGTGCTGTCAAACACCAACATTTAGCAAGTTCACTGTTGTTCCACGTCAGATTCCCACTTCTCTGGTGCACACACTTGAAGGATAACGTAAAAGCAACCAACTGGAAAACAGGGTAATTCTTTAGTTATCTGAACATGTTGTTCAGGTTACCTGAACATGATTTGTACATGTTGTTCAGGTAACCTGAACAACATGTACAAATCTTTTATTTACCAGTGCAGAAGGTTGTTGTGCACATCTCGGTGTTGTTCAAAGGTCAAATGTCCTTCAAATGGGATATACAGCACCTTGAAATGATTAATTTGTAACAGACAGTACTTTACTGAAAATCCTGTATTCAGCTAGCAATGTTGACAAAAAAGGTCCACACATTCTGTGAGTGTGGCAGAAAGACTGATGGCACCAATAGTGAACAAGGGGAAACATTTTGTACACCAATAATTATACCAGCCCCTCCATCCAGTTACTTGCTTGAACACAATACTGCAAAATATGGCACAGTTAAAGGCACAAATAAGTAAATGCCTTTCTTAGAGCTGAGCAGCAGTATTGGTGACTGTCAGTATGCAAAAGTAATGTGTTGGCAGTGACATGGATTAATTAGCATGAGGTATTCACACTGGAGATATGGTATAGTGGAATGCTAAACCCCTGAACCAGACAAAAGAACTACAAACTAGATGACATATTAGACTAACAAATATGGATCCGAGATACCACAATGTTCATTGTGAAAACTGGAGAGTATTAATGCACAGTGATGTAACTATGATCACTACTGTATTGGATAAATACACAAAGGCAACACCACATTATTCAGCACCTGCCACCTATTGGAATTTTTTTTTAAATTTAAATAACCTTTGTACACCTACTGGAAAGTGAGCAAGATACTAATGAGTGCATTGTGTGCCAGACCAGAGTGTAAGAACAGAAATACAGATAGATATGGTACAAAGAGTGGTGCTGTGTGCCATCTCGCTGTCACAGACTACTGTATCACATGCCATTTGATATTTATGTACTATATTATTATAGTTGGCACAATTTATGAGATGCTTATAACCTTACAAGAAAATAAGTTATGTATACTGTATATCTGTACACATCATACATTATACATGAATACTGTACCACTATTGGCATACAGTACCAATACATGTGACCACAGATAAAAAAAGGTGAGAAACTGAAAATAAAAGGACCAATAAACAAAATAAATTGCCAACAAAGGACTACGGCAAACCACCCTAGCCCAGCTACCAAATCCACAACTTCATCATAATATATAGGTACACAGATTTCAACAATGCAGGGGATGACCATAAGCAATCAGTGCAGTCAGATTTGCAGCAACACGACTTGCGAGGTGGAGAGTATAGAGGTCGATTCCGAAGAGGAGTTCTAGTAGAACAGGCAACACCAACTGAAACCGTCATCTGGCCATTACGAATACTGCAGTGGAATATACAAGGGCTTGGAAATAAAAACCACACCTTTCAGGAAGCTGCACTCAGCACAAAAGCAGATATAATTGTTTTGGGAGAAACTTTTCCCAGCCACGAAATCCTTCAGATTAGCTGGATATCAGCACTAACCGGTTCTCATGCTTCCTAGATTCTAATTAACAATACCATCAAGAAAACAATTTTGTGCATGTACATGACAATGCAAAGTTTTACCCTGTGCTACTTAATTAAGGTTCAAAGATCCTGGTAATAACATAATTAAGGTAACTGCAAAAGGCATGCTGACCCATTCAAGGCAGCTCATTTAGATCCACCTAATCTCAGTCATATATATACATCTAACCTACGCCTGAAACAATCAAGAGATCCTACTCTTATTATGTTTTGTGGTAATTGGTTCCACAAGTCAACAACCCTATTACTGAACCAGTAATTACCCAGGTTTGATGCAATACTCTGATCTCGGGAGACTGGTTGGGCATTAGTTTGATAGATCGGTTATTGGGGGTGGAAGCTAAATACTTTTTTCTCTAATAAATACAAAGTATTTATTTAGAATACAACCAGTTTCTTTGCCATTATCAATTACTTACCTGCCTTAATTTTTTACTGTTTAATTTACATGAAAGTGTTAAATTGACCTTTACATCCTGTTATCTGCAATTAATGAATTTTAGTTTATGGCTAACATCTTTCTAAATTCATTTATCTGTATCACCACGAGTTCTATAGAAAACCTCGGTCCTATTTGTTATATGCATTAAAAATATCTATAATTCTCAAAACCTGATGATACAGTTTACAATTATCATGGATTAAACCCACCAGACTACTGTATAGTAAAAAAAATCAATTGCTTTCCTTACAAAATACTTTTTATCAAGCTAATTCAGACAATTATATCCACACTTCCTTATCCAAATAAGGAAGATTTCCAGTGGCAAAATATTTCTGGACCATTACCATTTACATATCGATCCAAACAACAGATTTTCCCACTATACAGAGCAATGAAATGACCCGCAAAATATTATGTACAGTATTACTATATTACATACAGTAGTCTTATACAAAAAATGCTAAATTGAAACCTAAACAGTTCTCTAATTTGCATTGGATTAACATTCAAAACCCCCCTAAATTAATGTCCAATGTCAAGTGACCTTTGTTATTGGGTGAAATGAGACCTTTACCTAATCCGAGCATTGTGAATACATCAGACAGGTCAGTAAGGCAGAGAAGAATTCCAGAGACCTGGAACTTCAAGAGCAAGAGGTCATAGATTTAAACTAAACAAAGCTGCCGGAGAAATATAAGAAAATTCACTTTGGCAAACAGTGGTAGTTGGAACAAGTTAGAGAAGGTGGTGGAGGCCAAAACCGTCAGTAATTTCATAGCGTTATACGACAATGTACTGGGAAGACGGGACACCACGAGCGTAGCTCTCATCCTCTAACTACACTTAGGTAATTCCTCTGCTTTTGCACACAGGTTAATTCGGCACTTGTATATTATTAATTTAACGTCTTGCATGTTACAATAAGTCCTACATTATTGGGAGTAAACTTAAAAATTACCAATATTTTGCCCTTAACATTTAACACAGTTCATTGCGGTAAGTAATTGCTACAAATTCCGCATCCAGGTTTAGCTAGTAAATTATCAATTTCCCATTTTGAAAAAATTCTCTCCAACAGCCTCTCAATCAGAATTTTCCATTTTGAATACCAACAGAGGTTCAAAATGACAAATTTGTCTTGACTGCAAATAACACAAAGTTGCAGGCGAGGAGTCACAATAACGTGGCTGAAACATGTTGACCAGACCACACACTATTAGGTGAAGGGACGACGACGTTTCGGTCTGTCCTGGACCATTCTCAAATCGATTGTGGTCCAGGACGGACCGAAACGTCGTCGTCCCTTCACTTCCTAGTGTGTGGTCTGGTCATCAACACAAAGTTGCTCAGGGGCCCAACACAGTATTGGACGAGACACGTAAACTCTTAACGCCACACTGCGAGGACCAATCACACACGATGGCTCACTAATGATCTTTAACAATCTCCCTCACCTTACACAAATTGACCTAAGCTATAACACTACACAAGGGAGGCTAAACCTCCCACATTAGTATATTAATGAAATTTATGCAAGAAATTTACACCACTAAAATTTACAATAGGTGTAAATTCCTTACATCAATTTTCAAAATACACAAATATAGCTTTTTAACCTACATTATGATGCCCGAGGGAAGACATTACCATTAATAATACACAACCTTATACACAAAAATTATTTTTATAGCCGGTAGTATATAAGACCTACCCCCCCCCCCCCCCCAAGACTACTCAACAAGAGGCCTATGAGCCAATATGAGGCCTATAGCCCTAACACACTACTAAATACCTTAAACACCACTCCTACAGATAATCTAATTAAACAAAAACATTAAAATATATAAAAAACGAAGCAACACGAATATAAGAGAAACAAGAGTCGAGACGCGGCCCACATGGTCAACAAACCCCCCAAAAAAAACTTTTTCCCTCTATAAAACCACAAATTCCGGCCATTAATGGCCCTCCCTGGCACTCCAGCCTCGCCCTGGCCTCCTGCAGGCCCGGCCAGACACTCCCGCCGGCGCCAATACCCGGGAACAGTGGTGAAAAAGGCGTAATATGCGGAGGGTGCGGGACTCACCTTGAGGTCGGCGTGAGCGCCACACGGGGAAGGGGAAGGTGGAGTGTTGTCCCCGACCACATGACGACCGCCATGCGCAACACCACTCAATATACCCATATAAACCTACTAATATTTACTAATATTGACCCCCCTCTCTTCTATTCAAATCTCTAACATATAATCCCAATAATTAAGCAATTTATCCATTAATTTAATCCTTGTACTGCCTATTAAATGCCTTTTTAAACCCCCCTCCCTTACTATCTTCTATTTCCATCTCTGTTCAAATATCTAATATATATAATATAAAAAATAAAACATAATTTATGTATAAATTTCATTCTTGCACCGCTTGTTAATTTGTGGGTTTTCAAATAGCCAGCAGCTTCAAAATAATTACTGACTTCATTTTATTTACAAGATGTTACAAAGACTATCACCTATTCAGTATGTAATACTTGAAGTTAATCTTCCTACAGTGTTACGGTGGCTTTGTGAGAAAGTAATATAATATTAAGTACTAAATTTGTTAACAATAACTAAGCTATTGTTTAATATCAATACATAAATATAAATCGAGTTAATCAAATCGAGTTAATACATTCACCTATATTATACTATAATTTTATCAAGACTTGGCTATATAAATTGATCAGTTATTATAGAGGATTCTGTGGAGGGTTGGTAATAGCCTAAGCTACTTTATCCTTTTGAAATATATTTTATTGTTTAAATAAGCGTACATAGAGGAAAGTGTAGATGAGGGGTTACTATTCTGTTTTAGAACATATTTGGAGGGTAGAAATGCTACTCTATCCTTTTGGGATGTATTTTTTCTTGTCTCAATAAAGATACTTGAAGTTAAGAACATATGGTTGTTTAATATCCTCAGACCGGCCAATGATTGGTAATTTATGGGATGAGTGTTATTACTTGATAATTTGGGTTGTAACAAATTTTATATTCTTTATGTACTAATTGACGACCTCTATAATTCATTATCATCATTAAATTTAAGTACATTGTCATCGATAATTGAGGCCTTACAAGGAATGTAGCTAGTTTTTGCTCTACACTGTGTGGTTCTTCATACAGAATGGGGGTAGCAGCATATTTTGCTGTGTTTACCTCAGCTTGTTAAAGAAAAGACATTGTTTGAGAGGAGTGTAGAAACTCGTAGGAGTAATTGTAATGTAATGTTTCCATGATTCAGTGCTTAGCTCTTGTGAAAATCGTGAAGTTGTTGTCTAGTCCGAGTTTGTTTCTTGTATTGAGTTAGGTATTTTCTCCCCTGATTCCTTGTATGACTAACCATCCTGTGAGATGGGAATATTAGATATGAACTTATAACTAGTTTTTTATCTACACTGTGTAAGCTTTCATACAGAATAGGGTAGCAGCACATTGCTGAGTATTCCTAAGTTTGTTAATAATAATACAAAATCTACATGAACTCCACAAATAATCAGAAGATTTTGGCAAATGGTTTTTAATATAGAAACATGCAACACCTTACATATGGGGCATAAATCACAACTACACATCACAACTATCAAATTAATATTACCATGCAACAGATTGATTGATGAAGACAAGGCTATAGGAGTCATAATCCACCGGCAATTGGCAGGGGCACAATTGAGAGCTGTAGTGAAAACGCCAACAAAATTCTACAGGAATAGTTAAACGAACCTTTGACTACAATGAAAAGAATAAGTTTTATTTAACCGAACAAATCTCTGGTGCGTCCCCATTTGGACTATTTAACCAAGCTTGGAGACTTCATCTTCAGAAGGACATGACTACTTTGAAGAAAGTTAACCACAAAGGGACAAAAATCATCTCAGAACTTAATCAACTCTCATACAGTTGAGAACCACAATTTTTGTTATAGCCACGTTTCTCTTAGGATTACAGAACAATTTATATAGAGTCGAGTGGCTGTAGAATATTTAATTGATTTTACCTGAAGGTTGCCATCCATCTAGTAACCTCGGCAGGGACAAGAATACGGGATGATCTTGTCAACTGGATTTTGAACAGCAATAATATTTTGGTATTTACGACTTCGTAGGGTAGGCGGTTCCGTGGGCTTTACGTAATCTCACCTACCCATTGTACCTTGTGAATAAATTATTATTCAACTATATAATAAATGGTTGTAGTATAGCACATGCAGTGAGTGTAAAGGTTTTCTGAAGTTATAGTATCTGAAGTTATAGTATCTGAAGTTATAGTATATTTTGTCGGGCTGATATTTTCTGAAGTTATAGGCCACATAATGAAGGCATTATAAAGTCAAAAAGATATTAGTTACCAAGGTAAGAGATGCTTCATTTTCTCACCTTTGTACTTCTAATGGAATACAAACATTCTATTCTTAGTTCATTTATTATGCATTCCATACCCATCCTGTCGGTATTATATATATATATATAGTGTAAAGTATTAGAGCGGCACATAATGGGCTCAGGGACTGAACCCCATAATTAATTTACCTAAGCAAGTTTACACAATTCAATACTTATAGACACATCAACAATGGGCTCGAGACTATTCCATGAATTGCTGAGCATATATATTCGTGAGGGAAATAAATTTCAAGTGGAAATTTCAATTTTTTCAATTTCTTTATTATGCACCCCATACCCATCCCGTGGGCGGTGGTGTAAAGGATTACAGAGGCACACAATCGGTTCAGGAACTGAACCCTTTAGTTCGTTTAGCTAAGCAAATAACAATGTTTGACGCTAGTTACAAAATTATCAATGTTGTATATCAAGTGGAAAGTGGGCTCAATATTCCACATCAGGACAAGAAGCGACACAAAGGTAAACAAAAGCCTAAAATATTTTCGAGTATAAACATGTTAATTCCTCGCCCAGCTCCTCAAGATTACCAACATTTGATTTAGAATAGTTCTTCATTTTGGCCACGAGGACTACTATAAGTTTGACTAACTACATGAGAAATACTTAGCTGAGAAGAACTGTGTTGGAGGGTATGTGGTTAGTAGCAGTGATGAGGGGCCATAATTACCCTCCTCTCAGTCACATTAATTACCATTAACTCAAAATAATTATTTTACCATTATAATAGTTAACTTTATTTATTTATATAACTGTAGAGGAAAGAAGAGAGAGTTGTGAGTGTACAGACGGCGAGCAAGTGGCACAGTGTTGTAAAGCCACCAATTATTATTATTATTAATATAATTATTATTATTATTATTATAGTTAAAACAGTCTTGAAAATGTAATGACAGTTACATTTATTACAATTATTGTAATTTATTACAATCAGTTACAATACAATGACAAAATTGTATTGAATTATTGTTATATAAAGTGCCAATATAACAAATTATAGTGATGTACTGTAGTTGCATTTCTAGATACTGTACTAGGAGTGTTTCTAGCACAAGATGGGATGCTACTGATGACCACACACTACAATTAATTTTTTATTAATTTCTTCTTTATTATGCACCCCATAACCATCCCTTGGGCAGTGGTGTAAAGGATTACAGAGGCACATAATCGGTTCAGGAACTGAACCCTTTAGTTCGTTTAGCTAAGCAAATAACAATGTTTGACGCTAGTTACAAAATTATTAATGTTGTATACACATGTACACACTACAAGACGAGGCTTCCTGCCACACCCAGGATATAACTATACAATTTTTTTATATAATGTATTATGTATCCTCTTATCAAATAAAAAAAAAGCATGGCAAATGGTGTATTGTATTATATTAAAAGTTACTCTTTAATAATTTGCCCAAAATGCTATGTTTATTAGTGGCTTTAGGTATTGTATGTACTAGCGCTATCTATAAATCCAACATTATGTTTGTATATCAACTATGTATGTACTTTTCCTGAATAAAAAATTATTTTAATTATTAGATATTTTTGCCCTTTGCTGCCCCACACTGGCATTCTGTATACTTTGGTCATGAAAGTAAATACTGTACTACTGTATTACTGTAATATTAAGATGTCAGTACAATACTTTGTGAAGCCCATAAGCCACAGTAGTATAATAGAACTTTCAATACATTCTGTATTTGATGTACAGTACTGTAATGTACAAATACAAATATTTATTCAGGTAAAGTACATACATACAAGGTAAGATACAAAAGTTGATGGATTTATAGATAGAGCTAGTACATACAATGCCTAAAGCCACTATTACGCAAAGCGTTTCTGGCAGTACACACATGTATTTAACATTATAATGCTTCAGGACGACGAGCAGTGGTGGTCAAGGGAAGGTGTGGATGATGGAAAAGGAAGAAGAGATAGAGGAAGTGTTGGCAACAGGCGACAGTCACAACACACTTCAACTGGACACTCTGGTCGGCCACATAGAGAACATCATTCTCAGTGAGTCGCCAGTAATGCATCAATCTCTCATTCTTATTGTTTGTTCAGGGCCCATCTGAATGCTGCAGTTTAGCATCTCCTTCAAGCAGTCACTTGTAGTGATGTGCATATGCATTCTGATGGGTTTGACTAGGTTTTCTAGATTTATCTATGACCCCCCAAGCTCCTGTCACCTCATACAGGTGAGCCAGAGTCTGCTCCAGGCTTCCATCAGGCATGGAATTGATCTCGGATGCCTGGTGTGGTTAGCTAATGTCTGGCAGCACCAGTGCTTAAGCTCAGAGACCCACCAAAAAAAGGGAGTTGTATATGCTTGATATATGTCAACAGCTATCTTATGCAGCATTGTTTATACACTTACTGTAATCCCCTTTTACTTTTCTGCAAACCTTTAGTTCCCTTCTCACTTTAATAGCAAGAACAATGTTCCATTTTTTTTTTTTTTTGTCATATGGCACCCTGCTACATATCAGTGCTTCTACTACCTATATAGCTTTTAGCTACTACAGTACTGTACTTTTCTGCTCTCTTTCACTTAATACCATATACTCAGCTACTTTGTTCTTGACTCGTATTTAGAGAGCCCATGTTCAATTCCTCTGCAGGAGAGAATTTGATCTGAACTCATTTTTTTTACTCTAGTTTCTAAATGTGAATGAATTTTATCAATTTAGATCAGTTAAGTTTGTTCTTTGTACTACACATGTAATTGTACAAAAACATGCTAAAGCAAGTTCTAATATAATTTTGATTCTTCAATGTAATCTTACAGGTGATGAGTTTTCAAGCCTGAGAGAAGACTTCCTGAAGCAGCACTGCCATGTATTTGAAGATAAGGATGAGAACAAACTGGAGTACATGGATATTTACAAACAATATGTATGCTTCATTGACTCTTGATCGATTGGGAAACGTATTATCTCTAGCTCTACAACAGTTGGCTACATTGAGCGGAGGGGCTTTTCTGGACGGAGCGTCCCAGTGACTGATGCAAGATAGCCGCAGAGAGCTACTGGCGCTCCTCCAGAAGAGGCATCTCATTACATTCAATATTGAATTTCTTAAATAATGGGCTAGACAGAATTGTGTAGCTGCAAATTCACTTCAACTGAATTAATGGACATCAGTTGGTACATAATCTACCTCTTGCATATCGTGCTCATATTTTTATTGCCCATCTTCATAGGTTTAAATTGATACTTGAGCATTGCAGGTCTGTGCTCAGTATTCTCATAAAAATGACCACTACAAGGGAAAGCCAAATGCCAAACACCCTCATATGTTGTGCTGTGTGTAGTATCTATTTCCTGCCATGAGAAAATTATTTAAGATTTTGTGGGTAATTCATGATGACATACTTAAAGCAAAAGTGATATTTAAACATATTACATATTTACAGCTACGAGTTTTACTTGTACAATCTTTCTTGCAGACTAATATGATTGAGGCCCACATAGAAAAGGAGTTATCTAACCTTGACAGCAGCTTTGAGATGGCATCATTTCTACAAGAATTAACTTCGTCTTGTGCCGTTGATGGCGAAGTGTTTGATCTTCTAATGACTCTCACAGACTTTTTAGCTTTCAAGACGGCCATGCTAGATGTTAAGGAGGTTGGAACATTAACTTTATTTTGTTGAAGATTATCTTGTTAATAGTTGTTAAGGTCTTGTACAGTTGCATTGCCTTAATGTTCATTTGTCAGTCATATTTATTTTCTTGAACATATTTCTTTTTATCTTGGCAAATTTATGTATACATAATACATTAAATGTAATGAATATTTTTGAGGTACAGTATACGTACTGTATAATTCAAGGTGAAATAAGTGAATTATCTATCTTCTCATATTGTTCGGGGAACATATGTAACTGAAGTTGGACAATGTCAAACTCAATCTTACTGCAGTTAGTATCATGCATTAATTTTCTCAAGTTTCATTAGTCTGTCACTCACATAAGTATATTGATCCATTGTGCCTTAATCCTTAAAGAGCTAACCTGATTAAAAGCCCTACATCATGCTGCATATGAGAAGAAAGAAGTATTCGTAATACACAAGGTAAGGTAATTATCAAAAGAAGGCACCAAGCCGGGAAGGCTATGTAGCACCATCAAAGTGCGAAATAATCAGAGGGCGCTAAATATCACCAAGAAAGCCAATACGAGAACAGAATCGCATACGGCGAATGATATCAAAAGTATCCGATTCACCAATACTTCCGTGTAAAGTGAAGTAGGGTATTGCATTTAACTTTGTAAATACTGTATTGGTCTTTTATCTTGGGTATCATGCATCATTCTATAATTTTATACTGTACTGTACACCCTGATACTGTACTGTACTTCTATATCCAGTACTTTAGACTCATTTTACACCCAGCTCTGCAGAGGTAGATTTAATTGAGTTGACAGGATACTACTTGAGAATGTCTCTTTCCACAAGTGCTTCCATTGTATTAGTATTTGACTTACAACATGGTGCCCAGCCATTGCGTGGTTGACCATAGCTTCTTGCTTATGCTTTGTCTTTGGGTTATTTTTCCTTGCACTTATTGATTGAAATTTGAGTCTTCAGAGTTATCTTCTCGAAGGCCTTTGGTACATCCTTCAGTATGTATGTGAACATAAGAAAGTAAGCAGGAATGTAGAATGTGTACTACTGTACTACACCTACTAACATTTTCTATACTGTATGTAGACAGATATCGAGTGTAACCTTTATTTGACGTAACATTTTGCATCATCTAAAATGCTGACGTGAACATGTAATAAATCATTATTGGAAGTTTAGTTGCTATAAGTAATTTTTTTATTTACATTAATACATTACCTGTACATTATTTACACTGGTTACTTAGCTCAACTGAATTATTTGTTTAATAATTTTGGCAAGAAGATTGATGTGTCATAATTATCTTTTACCTTGGAGAAAGTGCTAATCTCAAACTTTGATTGAATATAGCATTATTTTAAACTTGTTTTCTTTTTCAGAGTAAAGAATTTGGATGTGATGAACTAGAGGATTTGCTACAAATAACAAGTCTTAAGTCCTAAAAAAGAGATTAATATACAGAACAGTATTTACTGTATAAGGGATTTATATGTACAGCAGTGGGACTCACCCACAGAAGCTGCCGAGCTCAGTCCTTCCAGACACTTACTGCCAGGTATACGACTCCATCAACCTCACACTAGAATAATAAACAACTAACAAATGTGTCATAACAAAATGTCTTTATATGCTATTTTCAATATATTTATACAGTAACTAAATATTAAACATTTTCATTAAAATTAAGACACAAAAATAGAGGTTTCACGCTGTACGATAGTGTAGGATTTATTGGTGCTACATCTGGCAACGTTGAGCTGCATTCAGTGCAGCCCAATCACTCCGTCAGTCCTGTGTTTAGTGTTTACGTTGAGTGTGGGGTGGTGTCATGTGTTGCTCGTGGTGCTAAAGTTTAATTACCCTATGACAAACAATGACAATGGAAAGTAGAGTGAACTCGGTGAAGTATTTACAAAGTATCAATTTTTCGCAGCTGACATTAAATGAAAAAATCGAAATAAAAGCAAAAGGAAGACATACACCAGTTTTATCCATTCTACAGAGAAGTACAAGCAGGAGCAAAGAATATACACGTCAGTTTAACATCAGTGCGTATCAGAAATGTGAATGGCTCTGTGGTTGTGATGAGAAAAATGCTTTATTTTGCTTTCCGTGCTTAGTGTTTGGTGGTGACCCATCATGGACAAAAAGTGGTGTGGCTGATTTGAGGCATTTACCACAGAAGATAATGAAACATGAGCAGTCGGCCAAGCACATGAATAGCGTGATTGATTTATTAATGCTGGGTAAAGTGAACAGTGTAGCTCAAATTGATTCAGCATACATGCTTTCAGTTGCAAAACACAATGAAGAGGTGGAAAAAAACAGAAATGTGTTGTCCAAAATCATAAACTGTGTCAAATTTTGTGGAAAATTTGACCTACCTCTTAGAGGACATGCTGAAGCTACGAGCTCCAAAAATCCAGGGATATTTCGAGGCTTAGTCGATTTTGCCTGTGGCCTGGATTCCAGCTTAGATGCACATATACGTAATGTTACAGTGTTTAAAGGACTATCAAAATCAATACAGAATGAACTTTTAGAATCTATGTTAGAAATCTGCAAAAATAAGATCAAGGAAGAAGTAAAGAATGCAGAATATTTGGCAGTTATGTGTGACGAGACAACGGATATTTACGATAAAACGCAGATGGTAATTGTTCTAAGGTATGAGCTACAAGGAAGACCTGTTGAGAGGTTTTGGGGATTTTTTAACTTAATCAATAAGACAGTAGAAGCATTATCAATTGTATTATTGAAAGAGCTCCAGATTTTAATTGGTGATTATCCACACAAACTCATTGCTCAAACATATGATGGTGCAGCTGTTGTTATTGGTGCTAACAAAGGTGTGCAAACCATAGTGAAAGAAGTATATACCAATGCTCACTTCATCCACTGTTATGCACACCAACTGAATTTAATTGTTGAGCAGGCAGCATTACAAAATACTGATGTTCGAGTATTTTTTAACAGCGTGTCAGGCATACCAGCATTTGTTTCAAAATCTCCACAAAAAGTAGCTGCAGCAGCTGGTGTTAAGAGAGTTGTGAATGATCCTGAATTTGAGTTTTGGTTGGAGTTTTTCTCCAAAGTAATGCCTCATGTTGACATCTTGTTTTCTCAGTTTCAGTCTAGAAATATTGATGCAGCTAAGGCTAATGCCTCTTTAAAAGCTTTCACCTCTGCAGTTCATAAATTAAGAGATGAATGTGATGCTTTTGTGCCACCACCCGAGCCAAAGAGAAGAAAATTTAATACAGATAGATTAGTCGCTGCAAAGGAGGTTTGTGACGTAATTTTATTGCAGTGCAGAGCGAGGTTCAGTTTCACTAATCATTTGGAAGCTAGCAAGTTACTTTTAGTGAATCAATTTCCAGTGTATACCAAAGACTTCCCTAGTACTGCACTTGTACAAGCAGTTGCAGCCTATCCCATGCTTGAAAAAGACAAATTGAGAACTGAACTTAGTGTACTGTACACAAGAGAAGATTTGTATAAGTCAGAAAACCTCATTGACTTGTTGGAGATTATGAACAACAATCATTTACAGTCAACATTTTCAGAAACTGTGAAGCTACTGAAAATTTTAATAACAACTCCAATGATAACGGCAGAAGCAGAAAGGTGCTTTTTAACTTTGAAGCGCATCAAAGCTTTTTTGCGCAATACCATGGCGATTGAGAGACTATCTGCTCTAGCAATGATATCAATTGAAAATATAATGATAACAGAAATTAAGGATTTTAATGAGAAAGTAATAAATCATTTTGCTACATTGAAGAGCCGATGCACTGATTTTCTTTTCAAGTAATATTAACCTTACCACCTCAGCCATCCATACCTCCACTAACCCGACAATAATGATTCCTATGGGCCTCAGTACATATATGGTGCGTTTATTAATGTCTTTCATTTAATTATTTTTGTTATTACAGTATTTGATTGTACTGTTGTGTGAAGCTTGCAGTGATGCAGCCCCTTCATTCTATTTACACATAAATTGCCACTGCTATACGGTATTTGTATACAAATAGTTTTCCACTGTTCAGACAAGAAGCCTTTTAAAAGCTAAGGTACCCCCCTAAGCAGATGACCGACTTTTTTTTAGGATGCAGCCCACAATGTTCATTTTGTAATGTTCATTTTGTTCTAAATAATTGTAGACATAATCGAATCCTATGAATTATTGTCTACAATTATTTAGACTTCAAATTGACCTCTGGTTTCCAAATAAGAACCCAGGGTCGTAACACCCGTCACTAATCATTGCGCAGTACAGTACAGTATAAGCATTTGTGGTACTGTAATTCACCATGTTTTCAGAAATATTATAAGTAGAAAATCTGAAACAATTATTTGATAACATTTGTATTAATGAGGCACTCTGTAGGATGCCTTTGTAATGTCAGCAAATGTTTGGTTTTCTCCTCCTTATTGCCATACATAGTCTGACACTATATTCTTCATATCATATTCCCAGCCTGGTGCAGTACTGCGAGACAATTTTTTTTTATTGTTATTAAATATGTTATAGCGAAAAAATTATTGTATTTTTTGTTTTCAGTTAATTGATCAAGTCCATTATACAGTGATGAACACTTGATATCGTAGACTACTGTAAACTAATATTTCGTTGTCAATAGCAATATATTGTACTTACTGTAAAGAACTTAATAGTACTGTACCAAGTTAAAATAAATAGACTCTAAATAGATTCTGCTTTTGCAGTAGAAATTGAAGAATATGGATAAATATTTATTGAAAAGTCTATATAAATGTTTGATGGTTATACAGTAATCGGGTATCAACAACATATTGCATTAATGTGTTTCATTTAAAAATGGGGATTGAAGGATGAAGTTTCAAAATATAATGTACTGTATAGGAAAATTTAGGTGAATTGTGGTAGACACTAAAATATGATAGCATTAAATATATATATATTTTAAGAAATGTATATTTTAGAAATCACACACAAAATAATTTAAAAACTGAAAGTATTGTTTTACTATTCAATATTTTAGTATTGTATAGTAAAAACAGTTATTGTTTGTACAATACTAGCACAATACAATATAGTAAGAGTACAGTACTGTACTAAGGAAAATAATTTAGTAAATACTGTAATGAGTTTTGTGTTGTATTTTTATATTTCTCTTATATTAAACTTTGTAAATTACTAGTTATCTTTATATTTAATACAACCTTTTTTAAATAGCTTGTTATCTTTTTAGATTTTCAAGTTGTGACATGTAAAAACAATACAACCTAAGCATTTGAGAGAATTATTAGTTTTCCTTGTTGTGACATTTAGGACAATGTGACCATATAGCACTCTGAAGGATGTGAGGACAAGGAATGGAATACTTGGACAAGGCAATGGGATGTGAGGACAAGAAATGGAATACTTGGACAAGGCAATGGGATGTGAGGACAAGATGAAGGAACAGTGTCCAGTTACTTGAACTAGTGGGGTTTGCACACCGACCCTGCAAGCTACAAGACCTTCTCTGTTCCAACCATTTCAAGTGTTTCACGTTGACCAGACCACTCGCTATAAGGTGAAAGGACAACGACGTTTCGGTCCGTCCTGGACCATTCTCAAGTTGTTGTCGTCGTCGTCCCTTCACCTTCTAGTGTGTGGTCTGGTCAACATACTTTAGCCACGTTATTGTGACTCATCGCCTGCAAGTGTTTCACTTTAAGGGCTACCTTCTGGTACTTGATATAAATTGCAATTATCAATGTCAATTGATAATTGATTAATATTAATCAATTGTCTTAATATTTTGGGTGATACAGTATATAGGTAAGCAAAAAGAGATGATACTGCACTGCAATATTTGATAAGTTAACTAATACAAAAAATGCCATTTAGTTAAATATTTGAGCTTATTAACATTTCATGATATTATACTAAGGCTGAAAGCAGATGTAATATTTGTTATCACAGTTTGTGAATTGTTGAGCTTTGTTAGATATACTGTACTGTATATGAGAGGCTGGCACTGTTACTATCTTAGATTAGATATTGTGGGGCTGGAATTGCTTACCTGTTGCTGACACAACACTTCCCTAGACAGTGGAGCGACGGTCTCACTGTTTGCAGGTCGATGTTCAATCCCACAACCGTCCAAGTGATTTTACACCATTCCTTCCCTCGATCCTATCCCAAATCCATATCCTCACATCCCTTCCAAGTGTTATAACAGCCATAATGGCTTAGTGTTTTCTTGTGATAATTACCATACTTTACCCATACCTTGCCTCTCTCTCTCTCATTTATATCTGACATGTTCATCACCTTTCTCAACATTCAACATTTTCATCATATTTTTTGTCTTTCTGGTACTGGTACAACTATATTTTAAGGCAGATATTGTGGAAATAGTGAGTTAAGTAGATCATGATGTAATATTTTACATTTAGCTTCTAATAAAATTTTGTCAACATAAAAACTAAGTACTGTACTGTGGTGTTAAAGTCAATTTGCAATTTAAAATTCATATCAATATTAGAGATTTTTAGTGTGTAAAATATGTTTCATAATATACTTTCCTTTTTTACTGTTTGAAACAAGCTATCAGTTTCCACAATCTTGACCTGGTGCAGCCTCTACAAAAATGAAACTATGCTCAACTTCTTTGTTTCAAATATAGTGTGTTTGCTTTACTAAACTTTCCCCTTGAAGCTTACCAGGTATCACAAGGTTCATAATATTAAAACTGATCAACAGAAACATAAAAACCACTGGAGTGTATTTGTTGGGAATAAACAGGAAGGACAAGTGGAAACCCCAATGAAATGTTCTTGTTGATTATAAAAATACTCATCAACATTTATGTACACAAGTTACAGCCCCGCTCCTGTGCCAGGTAAGTCCACTACAGGCTCACCATAGCCCGTGCTACTTGGAACTTTTTGTTCTCCGTAGCCGAATCTAAAACGACAACATTATTTATGTACAGTATATTATTTTAGTACTTACTTGCCAAGTTTAATATTCATACATGCTAGGTTAAGAGAAAATCATTGGAGCAGGACAGGGATTGCACCAATGTTCTGGGTAACCCCAGATGTGCACCTTAACCCATAGACCGTGACGTGCTAGAGATTATATAACCTGAGATCTGCCCGAATCTACTAGGAGTCTGGAGGCACTGTACTGCTAGGCAACTGAAGTGTTAGATATAACCTACAAGTACCTGTATAGGTAGTGGAGTTCACATTATTATAATATCCCTGTGTATGCTACACCGACGATTAGCATTTAACGTTTTGAAGAGTTGCTGTTGTGATCACTATTGGCAGGAAAAAATCTAACTCAGGATGCTGCACAAGTAATGTTTACAACTTAGTTGTGACTAGCCGAGTATGCCATACAAATATTGTATTAACGTTTATTCTGTTATGTTGGGGGCTGATGATTAAGTGTTTCTCTAATGGGTCTTAACTAGTTTTCTCAAATGGTGAGTCCTACAGTGACATAATTTAGAAATCAAGAGACAGAACCTATGGTAAGACCAGCTATGATGCAGGTGTTGAGTCTTCTTGCTTGTTCATTTAGTATTCTTAATAGCATGATACATAACTATAATATGGTATATAAAATACTACTATGACCCAACCAGGATGCAAACTTACTTAGCCAATGCTGACCCCCCGGTGTACACAGTAATGAAACCATTTCACCACTTCAGTACTGTGTACATAGGGGGGGAGGTGAGCTCTGGCTATGTAGGTTCGAGTCGTGGTAGGGTTATAGAGTTATTAGTAATTTATGGCTTGGGGACTATTCAAGCTCTCTTTTTATATATATACAAAATATATATACTATATAATTCATAACAACTAATGTTGCCAGTAATATTAATGTGTAATTCAGGTAATGTATAAATGTAAAAAATAAACAAAGTATTTATAAAGTAAACAACATGATGGCCAAAGTCTGAAGTGATAATGGTTAAGCAAGACCTTCACTGCTCTAGTGTGATGTTTCAGAGATACTCTCCATGTATTTCGCACCCTTCAGTAAAACTAAAGAAATGAGCAATATAAAATGCCATTCATAATTAAAAATAAGTTGTATGGAGCCTCTGATTTTTTTTGTGAGTGTAACATGAGTAAAATGCACAAAACAAATTTGGTCAATACTAAAATTGCAAATGAAAAACAAATTTAAAATAGAGTCATACAACATTATATAGTGTCTAGGTAAAATGCAAGAGCACAAATAATTCAAACTTTCAACAAGACTTACTCTATAATAAATACAGCAATTATAGCACGTTTAAAAGTGTTATCATATGTATTTTGTGAGAAGAAATAATGGAAGCAAGATTTGTTTGGGGGCAAGATTCCAAGAATAAAAAAAGCAATATAATAGTGAGAATGAACATGGTTTGTGCATAATTACCGTTAAAATTTAAAATATGTTAGAGTATAGAAATCCTAAAAACCATTCAACTGCACAGATATAATTAGATATTTTCACAAAAATCTTTTATTTGGTAGTGTATATCTATTCTCACAAGATAATTTTCTTGGAAAATAATTAACTCAGATCAGATATATAAAACAGAATTCTGATAACATACTCATCTTGATACACCTGGGCATAAGAGTGGAGAATCTAGGGTTCATGGTTCTTGTCACTACCACTCACATGATGGGTAGAGGGTGCAGAAAAAATCTAAACTAACGTGGCAAGTTTGACGCTTAACACTATTATTGGGGGAGTGAGGCAACTGCTACCTGATCCCTACTGTTGTGTTTACTTCTCACATAAACAGGAAAGTCTAGTGCCACTCACCGTGCCATAACACACACATGCTGCACTAACACCTTCAGCATGCTCACGATTAGCATGTATACTACACCAAACTGGAATTTTCTTAATTATTCTGTAAACATATATAAAGGAAAAGTTGCCATATATATACAGTACTGTAATAGTCAACACACAAAATAAAAAATATGGTGGGTTGATGGAATAAACTTGAAAATTAATATGAAAAATTGCAATGAGGGTAGATATGAGCAAGGACATTAACTATTTAAATACACGTGTAATACCAAAACAATGAATTATTAAGAATAACCTTCATCTATGTACTTAGCAAACAGTAGAAGTTTTAGAAATAAATGTGAGCCAAGGGTACTTGTGTGTACTAATAAGATACATGTTATTGCAATTACTGAAACAGAGTCTCACAAACAAAATGTACAGGAAAGGAAGAATGGCTATCCATGTAAGAGAATATAGTATTTTAAATATTAAAAGAAAGAAATTAAAACAAACACCGAGACCATTTGCATCAAGATAAACAAACATGACCAAATATTTGGAATTTTGCTCAAGCTTTCAAATTCTTACAGCAGTGAAAGTAAATGTATTTGGAAGAAATAGAACAAGGTTTCATGCCATAATAATGTCATAAGTCATTCATGATCACGGCTCTCGAACAAAATCTACCTTTGAGAATAAGAAGATAAATTTGGATAATTTTAAGTGTAAGAAATAAGATTTGAAATTGCATGTCCAAATTGTAGAAGAAAACTTGCAGCCAGAGACCTGTTTAATCATGAGGTATTTTATACTAGTTTAAGGTAAAAATTAATGGAAATCGGTTGAACAAGCTTAGATAAAGATCTGACCAAAAATCCTCCTGTCAGAAGTGAACTTGTGTTGTAGCATGTACTCACCTAGTTGTGCTTGCGGGGGTTGAGCTCTGGCTCTTTAGTCCCGCCTCTCAACTCGACCAACTGTACCTGGTGTTCCCTGCCATGGCATAGAACACTAATTCATAGCAAACCTGGAAACTGAGAAGTTGGTACTGTACTAGCCGTACACTTCCCACCATTGGAGCCACCATTAACCCGTCAAAACGTCTGGGCGTCATTACTGCCCATTGATTCCTTGAGAGAGTAACTATTACTCTGCCATTACCTATATGCAAACCCCTCCTCCCCCCCCCCCCCTGCAGGAGCCATTAATGGATCACCTGCTCCCCTTCTGCTACACCCATTGTAATGGGTCACCAATCCACCTTAATGAGTGGATATATATCCATCCACCCACCAATATAATGGGTCCCCAGTTCACCTTTCTTTTGCTTAGGCGGTCTATATATAATTTTTAAGTGAAATGTACCTTTATGAAGGTATATACTTAACCTAAAGTTATTATGGGTTAAGTGCGATAGTTCTAGTTTACACTGCAATTATGCCCGTGTTTAAGGCCGTAATGGAGTACACAAGGAACATAACGCAATATAACACAGTACACAGAGAACAGATGACGCAATATAACAGTACACAAGGAACATGACGCAATATAACACAGTACACAAGGAACATGACGCAATATAACAGTGCACAAGGAACATGACGCAATATAACACAGTACGAGAGGAACATGACGCAATATAACACAGTACACAAGGAACATGACGCAATATAACACACAGTACACAAGGAACATGACGCAATATAACAGTACACAAGGAACAGATGACGCAATATAACAAAGTACACAAGGAACATGACGCAATATAACACAGTACACAAAGAACAGATGACGCAATATAACAAAGTACACAAGGAACATGACGCAATATAACACAGTACACAAAGAACAGATGACGCAATATAACACAGTACACAAGGAACAGAAACCGGTGAAGCAACTCGAGTACAAAGTGCACAAGAAAAAAGTGGCGAAACATATTGACGTAATTCTTCCATGTTTTTACGAGGGTAAATAAATAGTTTGTGCAAATTATTTAACGATATTCCGAAGGCATCCAAACAAAAGGGGCCTCGTAGTATAGGTGGCTTCGTTCTCCACTCTTAATCGCGGTTCTTGGTTTCGATTCCCGTGTGGGGGGACAGAAATGATTGGGCATGTTTATTATCACCGAATAATCAGTAGGTACCCGGGAGTTAGGCAACTGCTGTGGGGTTGCATCCTGAGGAAGGTCAGTATAATTCGACCTTGTGAGGATCTCGAAACATGCTAATGTACAAAACGAATTTATTAACTGCTTGAAACGCTGTGCGTATTAGTGACTTTAGGTATTGTATGTACTAACTCTATCTATAAATCCAACATTATGTTTGTAACTTATCTTCTATGTATGTACTTTTAACCGAATTGAAATTGAAATTGAAATCAGTTTATTGAGGTAAAATACACACAAAGGGATGAGGTAGCTTAACCGAATAAACATTTTTATTTGTTTTTTCCTATTTTCAGAGAAAGAGCCAGAAAGAGCCACTTCCAGAGAGAAACTTAACATTCTAAGAGATTAATCAAATTGCCATAAAATTTCAAGTGCTCTAACGTATCAAAGGAAGCACACATGGCGAGGATAGACCGGCATTCTTTAGTGAATTCCAAATGTCAGCTGTAAATCTACCAACAAATATCATTTTGATATAAATATTAGATATTTTGATATAAATAAATAACTCACAACAGTTGTCTAAATCCAGGGAACCTATACTTACTGCTAGGTGAAGAGAGGCATCAGGTTAAAAGAAATGTGCCCAAACGTCTCTATCCTGCCGTGGGAATCGAACCCGCCAATGTTCTGTCCTTTACAGTCCGTGTAAAGGTGAAATTCAAAATTAGATTCAGGAGCTAAAACAAAAACTGGAATTCAGACATACTAGACACTTAGATCATCATAAAGAAGGCAGCCTAATGTCACTATTTAACCATATTATAAAGCAACTGTAGCGACTGTAACTATTGAAGCAAAATCCAGATTAATGTAAGAACTCAGACAAGACAACAGGGGGTGGAAATGATGAATAAACTCAACACCAAGTACAATAGGCTCTCGTTAGAGAGTTTGACGTGAAACAATAGTGCTGTTAGCGTTCACCTTGTCATCACACACTGCTTTTCCCGCCCCGTCATCGTTGGTAACTAGGGTGGCGGGAAACTGTAGCTGGGAGGAGGTTGGTGGCGGGGAACTGTAGCTGGGAGGAGGTTGGTGGCGGGAAACTGTAGCTGGGAGGAGGTTGGTGGCGGGAAACTGTAGCTGGGAGGAGGTTGGTGGCGGGGAACTGTAGCTGGGAGGCGGTTGGTGGCGGGAAACTGTAGCTGGGAGGAGGTTGGTGGCGGGGAACTGTAGCTGGGAGGAGGTTGGTGGCGGGGAACTATAGCTGGGAGGAGGTTGGTGGCGGGGAACTGTAGCTGGGAGGAGGTTGGTGGCGGGAAACAGATTCAGATTCAGATGTTTATTCAGGTAAGGTATATACATACAAGTGATGTTACATTAATGGATTGATATATAGATAGAGCTAGTACATACAATGCCTAAAGCCACTATTACGCAATGCGTTTCGGGCAAGAAAAACATTAATATCTAGAACTTAATACTAATTGAGCATAAAGATTAAAAGGTGTTGAGAACAAATACAAATAAAGATAAAAAAAAAAGGGGGGAACATGACTGAAAAAAGCAGCACAAATACAATAGGTTGACAAACAGTGTTGATTAAAGGAGTGAGGTAGATTACAGGGAATTTATTAGGTAGTGTTTAGTTTTTATCTTAAACTGGTTGAGAGAGGTACAGTCTTTAACATGGTTGGGAAGGTCATTCAGTAGCTGGGAGCAGGTTGGTGGCGGGAAACAGTAGCTGGGAGATGATCTCAGCCAGGCGACACGCCATAAGCAACCCTATTACAACGACTGAGGTCGATCGACCTCAGTCTATCCATATACTGTAAGGGGGGGAGCCAGAAACATTTCATGAAGTGATGCCTGTGGCGTCATAATGTTTACGTCGGCACAAAAGGTTTTAGACCCTAATGAAACAATTAAGAGCAGAGACGCCCAAGGTGTGTTTCCACTCCACCAGACTCTGCTACGAAAGGGATACTAATGCCTGCCAGGCATGGTAGAAAAAGTCACTATATAGGTCCTGCGGGTGGGTCCTCATCCTGAGGTAACCCAAGTAACGTTAACCAACACTTATTTATTCATTTATATGTATACAAGAAGTTACATTGGGATTGTGAGGATACATAGGATAGCAATTACAATCTTGTAAAGCCACTAGTACTCGCAGCGTTTCGGGCAGAAACTTCATGACAGACTGCTTTGTAAGCGTGACCTGCCTTACTTAACACTCCCAGACAACAGCACCGAGTTCAATAACGGCGTCCTGGAACAATTAACAAAAATGAACAGCCTCCAAAAGTGTAATAAAACTAGAGTAATTGCTTCGTTTAGAGAAGAAGCAAGGAAATTCTAAAGGAAATTCTAAAGCCCTCTGAGAGTAACAGTAACTTCATAGTGACAGACGAAACAAGACTCAGAGATTATTTCAAGATATTTATTCAAGATTATTTCAATTTCAAAACAAGACTCAGTAGCCTATCTGTTCCCTCTCTCGGTTACATTAGCATTGTAACTTACGATTATCTTAATATACTCGCTACAGCATCTTAACGAACAAACACACTTGCAAGATCTGTTTAGACGAATAAAATCTTCTCATTTGTTAGAGCGTCTCGCTAAAATGTAGCTTCTTTCATTTGTTAATGTTTTTGTATTCCACACAATATGAAGGTCGCCCAGTACGTTACAGAGCCCGCCTGAAACACAAGCACAGGTGTGTGTGTGTGTGTGTGTGTGTGTGTGTGTGTGTGTGTGTGTGTGTGTGTGTGTGTGTGTGTGTGTGTGTGTGTGTGTGCGTGCGTGCGTGCGTGCGCGCGTCCGTGCGTGCGTGTCCTGGGCCTTAAGTCCTCTGCAATCCTGCTAATACGGACGTCCGCGTAGTGTTTCCGCGTAATAAGTGGCCCGAGAAGATGGAGACACCACGACGGCAAAATTACGACCTTCGTGGTGTTGTGTTTAATCTACTTCCGCCAGGCGGGTTGCATTGCCCGCGTTACACAACGCAGTACGAACACGGCTACTGTACTAACTACGTCCTCGTCTCTCTTAATACGAACACGTGGAGTTTCTAAAGTGGGACAGAGCCTGCTGGTGAATACGTCAATACGGGACAAAATTTGGCATGTGGACGAGGCTAGAAAAAAAAAAGGAAATCAAAAGTGCATGAAGGGGCGTAACTCGTGCTGTATATATAGTCTCTGTTCATCCTGGGGAAAATAATACTAATCTTATGTAAAGTAGGATGTTGGGATATCGCATGCGGCGATGACTGATAACTGGCGGATATAATAGATGGGTGGGGACGGGGGGGTGGGGAGGAGTAGACGGGGAGATAGACAGACAGACAGAGAAGGCTGTTGAGATAAGCCATAGCCACCCTTACAAGCGTAGGGCTATACAGAAAATATTTCGTGGTAAGCGCAGTCTAAACGACCGGCGTGTTCTAGCAGCCTATAGTCTGTCAAGCCAGAACACACACACAGCACTAATGAGCACCACGTACCTGTTGACAGCACCTCTTGCTCACCTTCACGTGACGGCACACGTCCCCTCATCGACCTGTACACCTGTTAATTGACCTGCTACACGGTGGAGAGGCGGGACCAAAGAGCCGAAGTTCAATCCCCCGCAAGTACATGTAAATGAGCATGAGGCGATTTCCCACAAGAGAAATGGTGATAATCAAGTGACAGCGAGGTCTATATGAGCTCTATATGAGCTCTATATGAGCTCTATATGAGCTCTATATGAGGCCCAATGTGAGTGCCAGAGGGGGAGAGGGAGGGGCACTCACCATGATGAGTGCCAATGGCACTAACTCCATGGTACAGGTGCCATTTAGGTCGGGAACGTCGCCAGAAGAGACGTCATTCGTCTTGTTCCGTGTTCTCTCATGTTGACATTAACACGTAAAAAAAACCACACGCGCACGCAAACATCTGCGCGGGTACGTATTCGTGTACTTGTTTAAACACTTGTGCGGGCGTGTATCCGTGTGCGCTCTCACTTTCTGTCAGCCTGACACAGCTCTGTGTTTCCGTATACACGGATAAACACAGCCACACACGAACACAAACATACGAACACAATCACACACGAACACAGACACATGGTCACACACACACGAACGCAACAAGGCTCTCAGCCTGTACAAACGGGGCTATAAACAGATACCACTAGACAACAACTTTAGTATTAATCAAAATTACCCATGAACCAACGGAGAAAAATCCCATAGAAAAACTACACTGGCGTAGAAAGTAACGCACAGTACACAGTCCGCTTTGTAGTGACTTCCAACACGGACATCCATGCTAACACGGACGGGAGACATCTCCCGTCACGCAGGGTGCAGTCGCACCTCCACAGATCTCCAGTATCAGCTCTTGATACTGGTAATGGCTCAAAAGGGCCACTACTTACGGGCTATTCATGCCCGTGCCACCTTTTGGCTGGCTTAATCTTCATCAATCAATCAATCAAATCCTCGCTAAGATATTGTATAACATATTGGTCATAGATATTGTATGACCACACGGAGGGAGAACCCAATGATTAGAAGGAAGAGGATTACAGTGTTTTAAAAGGTAATGACGCCCCACAGAGCTCCACTCACAGAGATGCCCACACAGAGGTGCCCGCAGAGAGAAGTCCAGAACCCACTAGTGTTAGTCAACACCTGAGCATGCTCCAACACAAACATGTGTTGAGGTAGCGATAAAGGCAGGCGCGTGTGAGTGCGAGGAGCGTGTCTTCAACCCCACAAGGTCACAGCTGTCCCGCTAAGGACTTCAACTGAAGTGTGTTAGTATGACAGCTGCTACGTACGCCACCAGGAGTTGAGTAATGCACACACATACACTACATTTCAACACTCACACACACTCAACCTTTGTATATGCTCGATAGGTATTGTGTAGGAAATTATATATTCAGACTTAATGTGAACATTTTAAGTTGCAAATACGGTACCGCTCAAGTCAGTTAGAATACAGACTTATAGAACAGAGAATTCAGTCTGTATCCTTGTCCAGCATCCTTGTGGATGCTTGGCCCCCACAGACGCAGTCTGCACCGGGTGTTAATAATGTGTACTGTGAAACACAAGTGCAGTGTTGTCGCCTTTGGCTCCAGGGACCAAATTAATATTCAGATATTGCGAATGAATTACCTCAGTCTCATTCTTGTTCAAAATGAAGCAATCCATTTAACTTCCTGGTAGGAAATGTACTGAACCTGGCTTCACTCTCTTCATAAAAGCACACACACCCATCACTAGAGAGAACAAGTATATCTGAAATTTAATGTTGAAGTTCTTGAATGGGTTGACCACTACCGGTACCTTGGGGGTTGCTGTGGGCTGTAGCAAGGACAAGGAAGAGGAGTTTGATCAACTCTCAGGTGAATGATGGTTTCAGGTCCCCGCGAGCCATGTCCTGGAACGGTTCGTGGAGCCTCTATGGTTCTGCCTGACGAGTTTTTCAATGGAATGTACAGTACGTGTGTGTTCCAGCCGTCAGAGATTCCGTCACTCCGGTGTTATGCGTCTACACCATTACGGGCTCACCATAGCCCGTGCTACGTGGACATTTCCTTCTGAGTAGCTAAATCTAAAAACAACAACAACAACAGCGTCTACACCTTCAACGACAAAGAAAATACTCTAAAGCATACAACACGAAGCCGTGACAGTCATTCTTGGAGCACAAAATTAACCAAAGACATCGAATCTAACGCGTTTTCTAGCGTTAAAAACAGGATCACGGAACTGGATGCTAAGATGCTAAGTTAAGATGGTCTGAGACCCTCTACTACAATGATATTGCCAGGAAAACACCGAGATCTGCACTAATTATAGGACAAAGAAACAGCTCAAAATGGTAGGAACAATCTACGTGCTTTCTCGAAGAACTGGGCCGGCTTGACCAAGCACGTGAGTTGACGCAGGCGGCATGAGTGCCTCGGGCAAGCATGCCAACACAGGAGGACGACGGGCACCCAGGACGGGGTCCCAGGACGGGCACCCAGGACGGGGTCCCAGGACGGGAAAAGAACTGGGACAGGAGAACAAGCCCGCCCCCGTCCCCCGTCCCAACACTTACCCATAATCTCCTCTCTTCCAAATGTTTTTATGGTGATAAGATCGCTGGTAAAGGTCAATGGGAAGGTTTTGAGGCTTTTGGTCAAGTGTCTAATCATGTCTAAACAAACTCATGTTTTTTTCTGTGATTATGACTATAACCGTCCGGTGATATGGGGTTGTAATATGGACCTGTGGCTCAGGAACTCTGCAAGCTCTCGTATAACACAGGGAAGCACCCCACTGCTGTCAAATAGAAATATTTAACAACTCAGCAAACAGCAAGCTCAATTACTCATGAAGCGGAAGCACTAAATCAGTATGAGTTTACAGGCCTTGGAAGAGGGGGTACAAGGGCGAGGAGTTGGGATATGCGGACGGTGCTCAACCACTTGGGCCATCGGGGATCGAACGCCGACCCTGCAAGTAGCGAAGCCTTCCCTCCACCCTCTCAAGACGCTCATACAATCTTCATGGAACAATGAATACACTTTTGAGCGTATTGAAAGGAATAAAAGATCTTGACGAATATTTACTACTTGTCCCCCCACTGTCGGCTGTTTAATATACTGACTCCAAACCTATTTTCCTTTATCATATCTACTACATACATATATCTCACACATACGAGATGCATGCCACAACAGCCGTCTAGCTCCCAAGTACCTGTTTATACTGCTAGATGGACAGAGACATTAACTGCCCAGTTGTTTCTGACCAGGAATCGAACCTGGGTCCCTGGACTGTGCCCCCCCGGACGCTGACCATCGACACATGACAGTGTAGGTGATACAGGACAGAAACAACACAATCCCGTGACCAGAGGGTAACCTGAGCGCTCAGGGTAGGCGTCGACTCCCTAATTACTGTGCTGGCCGCTGGCCCACCTTATATGTCCCGACGCTGGCCCAGGTTATATGTCCCGACGCTGGCCCAGGTTATATGTCCCGACGCTGGCCCAGGTTATATGCCGCGACGCTGGCCCAGGTTATATGCCGCGACGCTGGCCCAGGTTATATGCCGCGACGCTGGCCCAGGTTATATGCCGCGACCCTGGCCCAGGTTATATGCCGCGACGCTGGCCCAGGTTATATGTCCCGACGCTGGCCCAGGTTATATGCCGCGACGCTGGCCCACCTTATATGTCCCGACACTGGCCCACCTTATATGTCCCGACCCTGGGCGAGCTCATCATCCGAGGAGCCTTCACTGGGTCAATCATCTTGAGGTTATCTTGAGATGATTTCGAGGCTTAGCGTCGACACAGGAAGTAGCCCGTGGTAGCTGTCTAAGTCCCAGGTACCTATTTAGTACTACCTGAGAGGTGAACAGGGGCATCCCGCGGCTAGTGAACAGGGGCATCCCGCGGCTAGTGAACAGGTGCATCAGGGTGAAATAAACTCTGTCCATCGTTTCTCGCCGGCGTCCGGGATCAAACCGGGGACCACAGGATCACCCATCCAGTGTTCTGTCCACTCAGCCACCGGCTCCGAAGGAAATGTAGATGTTTATCTCTCAGAATGTTTGGTAATATGTTTATTGTTTGTGATGTGTGTATATGTATGTATTAACACGATGTACTGAACGGGGTGAGAATAGCTTGAGCTACCTCATCCCTTTGTGTGTATTTTACCTCAATAAACTTATTTCAATTTCAAACCGGCCCCCACCGCCCTCAAAACTCATGGGAATACAATGACTTACTGATGTGGCTCAGCCGTCGTTGTTAGTGTCTGTGGTCTGCTGTAGAGGTGTTTTACAGTGCGGTTCGTCACATTTTACCTCAAGGACAAGTTACACTGGATATAATATTTTCTCCTGTAATCAATAACCGCTGACAGTGGCGGGGAAGTTGCGGCTCACCAGCTGGGGAGGAGGAGAGACTCCAGCTGTCTCACAGGTGGCTGTGTGTGACCCTTCAGCACCCAGGGTCATGCTCCACACTCTCCATGTCACACAGGCAAACAGTGGGGCCAGATGAAAACAAAACAAGACGCTTGGAACACCGTCTTTGTCAGCTGGTGGCGGCTAGACACAGCGAAAGCTGTCACATACACATACCTTATTGACCAGACCACACACTAGAAGGTGAAGGGACGACGACGTTTCGGTCCGTCCTGGACCATTCTCAAATCGATTGTGACTTGAGAATGGTCCAGGACGGACCGAAACGTCGTCGTCCCTTCACATTCTAGTGTGTGGTCTGGTCATCATACTTTAGCCACGTTATTGTGACTCATCGCCTGCATACCTAACCTTGCCTTGATTTTGGGGCTCAAGGTTCCCGCGGCCCGGTCCCCGACCAGGCCTCCTAGGGTCAAAACTGTCAACAGTTTTCCCAGCTGTGTGTGGACGCTGTTTGCAAGCCATTTACTCTGCGACATCTTCTAGTATTAGAAAAGCCAGACCATTCTGCGTCCTGATGAAGTGTTTAACTGTCTTAATTGGGTTAGAGGGGAAGAGGGCGGCCTCTGCGGTCACGCTAGAGCCCCTATAGTGTGTGTGTGACGTTGTTGTTTTTATAGATTCAGCTACTCGGAACAAGTTCCAAGTAGCACGGACTATGGCGAGCCCGTAGTGAACAAACCTGGCACAGGAGCGATGCGAGTGTGAGAAACTTGGATACATGAAGTATGTCTGTCTGTCATCACAGCCCTTGGACCACCTGGCAACCCTCACACCAGCCTCCAAACCATTATTACTCACAGGAACTAACCCGTCAAATATTTAACAAAGGCAAAATACCCAAATGCGAATATATCCCTCGAGGAATATACACGAGAAGCATATACCCGGGAGCAACGGTCTCGCTTCATGCAGGTCGGCGTTCAATCCCCGACCGTCCACAAGTGGTTGGCCACCATTCCTTCCTCCCATCCCATCCAAAATCCTTGTCCTGACCCCTTCCCAGTGCTATATAGTCGCAATGGCTTGGCGCTTTCCCCCTGATAGTTCCCTCCCCGGGAGATTTTAACAGTGGAGACAAAGTCTAGTGGTGAATAAGGTTGTATACTGAGAGCGAGATGACGACACTGACAAGCTGATAAAGAGATAGATAGAGATAGGGAGCCGGTCGGCCGAGCGGACAGCACACTGAACTTGTGATCCTGGGTTCGATCCCAAGCGCCGGCGAGAAACAATGGGCAGAGTTTTTTCCACCCTTTGCCTCTGTTACCTAGCAGTAAACTAGGTACCTGGGTGTTAGTCAGCTGTCACGGGCTGCTTCCTGGGGGTGGAGGCCTGGTCGAGGACCGGGCCGCGGGGACACTAAAGCCCCGAAATCATCTCAAGATAACCTCAAGATAGCATCATCCAGCCGCGTAGTCCCCACGGCATGCGGGACCCCGCGTACTGCTCGAAACCTCATGCAACTTCACCAGGCGTGGCGTCCACGGCATCACCCGCCAATAATTGATCACTTTACCCCAGAGCACGCTTAAAACCTCTCCAGGTTCAGCGTCCGCTTAAACCCTTTCCTCTAGGGTTCCTCTGGGCTCTATCATATCTACATTTGAAACTGTGTATGGAGTCAGCCTCCACCACATCACTGCCTAATGCATTCCTTTCCTCTAGACTCAAAGCCCGCTTAAAACTTCACCCATGAAGTCCCCCTTAACACACCAGGTGAGAGGGTAACACTCACGCTCCTCTTTAACAAATAATAACTCCAGATACATGAATCAGGGACGTGAGACCAGTGACGCAGAGTGCAGTTGTTGTGGATGGGCTCACCATAGCCCGTGCTACTTGGACACTTCGTCCTGAGTAGCTAAATCTTTAACAACAACAACAGTTGTTGTGACCAGCTAGGACTGGTTTTATCCAGCATTTACCCAACCATTTACGAAACCTTTACATCTTGTCTCAAACATGGCGGCTGTGTTTACGTTTGTTAAACAGTTTACGAGCTCCGAAACACTTTGAGGTTGTTTATAACAATAGTAAACTTTAGTTATGACGCTTCCAAGCTTGTAAACTGCTTATTAAATGTAAACAAAGCCGTCATGATCATGGAAAGATGAACAGGTTTCGTAACTGGCGTAAATACTTGATAAAACCTGGCCGGACACCGTGTATAGTGTTTTTCTGGCTGCAGCATTCTCAAACTAGTTTCTGTGGGTTGACCCTATTTTTGTGTTGGGCCTAAGGCCTATCAACCCCGGGAGGGCTATTAAGGTCGCCACAGGAGCCTACTGACCACAACCAGCAAGTGCAATTTCGTCTTGAACGTAGTCCAGGACGACCTTCAAGTTCACAGTTCCCGACGTTCACAATCGACTTGAGAATGGTCCAGGACGGACCGAAACGTCGTCGTCGTCCCTTCACCTTCTAGTGTGTGGTCTGGTCAACATACTTCAGCCACGTTATTGTGACTCATCACCTGCATATCCATCTATTTACTGTATGTCTACTCAGCTAGGACAACACAGTGAGAGCAGGCCGAGCCGGACAGATTATCTGAGTCAGACACCCTTAATTCGAGCACACACCAGGTCACCCGTATTACTAACATCTTTATTGACAAAAACTAATTACAATGTTGCCTAATCTGAGGAATTCAATTAGGTTTTATTAGAGTGAGGATAAAGCTGGCATTCACTGTCACTACAGGACACAGGATCATACACAAAACTCGGGTCACCCTGAGTGCTTTTACAATGTTAACCAACATACACAGGCTTCATGTCCCTGTGCCCTCTGTAGGTAGGGTTGGAGACCGGTGTTTCACCGATGATTATTGAGTCCACAGAATGTGTTGGACGTTCACGAAGGTGAAGTGGAATTCTAACCTGCTCAGTGCATGGGTCACGCGTTCGAAATCTTCAACCACACGAGAAGAAAGGCGTTGGAATTACTTATTCTGTTGTGGTGAATGATGGCCCCGTCCATTACCACACCACACACACCACCCTCTTCCGTTACCACCCCCGTCCGTTACCACCCCCGTCCGTTATTGACGTGTCTGTTGCTGGGTGGTGATTGAACGTAGAGGCGAGTGGAGGAGCGAGGCGGAGGGTGTGTGTGTGTTCCGTGGTGATGTTTGCTTGTGTGTGTGTGGGTAGTATAAATGTTGATGATAAGGTAGAGGTGGAGAAGGGGGAGGGCGGGGTGCAGGTGAGAAAAGGTGGCCAGTCGCGTTATATACACCTGCTGCTGCTGCTATATATACACACTTTACACCCCCACCTCAGCTCCTAGTACCCTGCTTACCCAGGCTCTGTAGTGTGTGTGTGTGTGTGTGTGTGTGTGTGTGTGTGTGTGTGTGTGTGTGTGTGTGTGTGTGTGTGTGTGTGTGTGTGTGTACTCATCTACTTGTGCTTGCGGGGGTTGAGCTCTGGCTCTTTGGTCCCGCCTCTCAACTGTCAATCAACTGGTGTACAGGTTCCTGAGCCTACTGGGTTCTATCATATCTACATTTGAAACTGTGTATGGAGTCAGCCTCCACCACATCACTGCCTAATGCATTCCATCCGTTAACTACTCTGACACTGAAAAAGTTCCTTCTAACGTCCCTGTGGCTCATGTGGGTACTCAGTTTCCACCTGTGTCCCCTTGTTCGCGTACCACCGGTGTTGAATAGTTTAATAGTGTGTGTGTGTGTGTGTGTGGGGGGGGGGGGGTGAATGCCCACATAAGATACATTTAATGTTGCTTTAAATACAGCACATGTATTGTAGTTGTCTGAGCAGATACCTCCCCCTCGATGATTCAAGGTGTCAAGGATGGATGTAATGGTTAATATAACAATCCCCTTTGAGGTCTGATAAAGACCTTTTGTGCCCCTCTGTAATCTTTTTTTTGCGCTACCGCTCACAGGATGAGTATGGGGCGCACAATAAACTAGCCGTCTCTAGCGGCAACAATCAAATAGGTCGTGTTATGTGGTGGAGACCAAGCCCATGGAGGGTAGAAATACCCTAAGCTACTAAGGTAGAAGTAGCCTAAGCTACTAAGGTAGAAGTAGCCTAAGCTACTAAGGTAGAAGTAGCCTAAGCTACTAAGGTAGAAGTAGCCTAAGCTACTAAGGTAGAAGTAGCCTAAGCTACTAAGGTAGAAGTAGCCTAAGCTACTAAGGTAGAAGTAGCCTAAGCTACTAAGGTAGAAGTAGCCTAAGCTACTAAGGTAGAAGTAGCCTAAGCTACTAAGGTAGAAGTAGCCTAAGCTACTAAGGTAGAAGTAGCCTAAGCTACTAAGGTAGAAGTAGCCTAAGCTACTAAGGTAGAAGTAGCCTAAGCTACTAAGGTAGAAATAGCCTGAGCTACTTTATTCATTTGTGTTATGGTACTCTTCTGCTTAGGCAGTAGATCCTGCCTGCTCCCTATACCGCCTATTCATCAACGTATCTGCATTCTTCAATATAAGGAATCAACATCAACAATGTGCTTAAGACGTATTTGGTGTCTAGACAGACCTTCTCCCTCCACCATATAGTACTGGGCCCCCTGTCTGGGCAAAGGGGCCAAGACGCCACTCGCTAACTGCTTGTTTAACTGCCGGCCGATGGTTACCTACAAGATTCGCGCCATATCTGACGTCATTGGCCCGTATATAGAGGGCTCGCGGGCGTCCAGTCATTCACGGGAGACATCTCCCGTCACGCAGGGTGCAGTCGCACCTCCACAGATCTCCAGTATCATCTATTGATGCTGGTAATGGCTCAAAAGGGCCACCACTTACGAGCTATTCATGCCCGTGCCACCTTTTGGCTGGCTTAATCTTCATCAATCAATCAGTTCAGTCATTAGAATACACTTCATGCTCTCAGCAGGAACATCTACTCTCGCCTCACCAGGAGACAGTATGTTGTTGTTTAAGATTCAGCTACTAGGGAAAAAAAACGTTTCAAGTAGCACGGGCTATGGTGAGCCCGTATTGGACTTACCTGGCACGGGAGCGGGGCTGTGTGAGGAGACAGTAGATGTGTACCGCTTTTGTCTAAAGTCATTTGCACCTCTTTTTGATTAACGTAAAAATCTCACCTGTATTTATGTTTCTCTTCAGAATTTTGTGTGAAGCCAAGGAAATATGGGTTTTGTTTTTCATTAAGTATTACTTATTATTTTCTGTTTATAATGTAATTTTTGTTATATTAAATGTTTGAAGTTTTTAATACTTTGATTTTTACTCGCAGCTCTCACACCATAGAGGTATCAAGCAGTTTGGTTATAATTTGTTCTCTTTTTATTGTTATTAATATGCGATGGGCCCAACACCCGCCAGCACAGCCACTCTCTATCACAGATTATCGCCACATTTGAGTCTCAATAAACGTCTTGAACATGACCCCAGCACATTCACCCCCCCCTGACACCCCCTGCGGCCCCTGGGAGGGACACCGCCCCCCCCTGACACCCCCTGCGGCCCCTGGGAGGGACACCGCCCCCCCCTGACACCCCCTGCGGCCCCTGGGAGGGACACCGCCCCCCCCCCTAACCCTACTTCTCAGGGGAAACAATTCTGGAGCCAGTTATCCTGAGAGTGTTTAATGCTCCCCCTAGCAACGGGCGAGCGTAGTTACAGTCCCGCTCCTGTGCCAGGTAAGTCCACTACGGGCTCACCATAGCCCGTGCTACTTGGAACGTGTTCCGAGTAGCTAAATCTATAACAACAATAACGGGCGAGGCTAATTACGGGCTATTCATGCCCGTGCCACCCACCTCTTGAATGGCTTAATCTTTATGAATCATCGGGCGAGGCTAAGTCTACACTCCAGGAGGTCTAAACTCTTGAATCACGCTCGAGGGGGTGGGGGGGTTTCCGGGTCCGGTCTCCGGGCGGGGACAGAGTTGGTTGGGCATGTTTCCTTTCACTTGATGCCTCTGTTGTACACGGGAGCTAAGCAACTGTTGTGGGTTGCAGCCTGGCGAAGGTTCACGTGTTCGACCTCAACATCTGGATGTAAGTCGAAGCACAGGCTTGCTGTTCCAGACAATGGGAAATGTTTACAGTGAGAGCGAGTCAGACACCTCCAGCGTCGGGCCCTCATACGATCCAGAGGACTGATGGCAATATCTGCTGATATTACCATCAGTTGGAGAGCTTTCAGCCCCGCTCCTGTGCCAGGTAAGTCCATCACGGGCTCACCATAGCCCGTGCTACTTGGAACTTTTAGTTCCCAGTAGCTGAATCTTAAACAACAACATCAGTTGGAACTGTCGTATAGGGGACGTGAAGGAGGGTCCACACCCGGTGTACCAGTGGTGGCCAGGATCCAGATTCACGAAGCAGTTACGCAAGTACTTACGAACCTTTCCATCTTTCCTCAATCTTTGACGCCTTTGGTTACATATATTTAAACAGTTTACAAGCATAAAAACTTGCCAATCAACTGTTGTTATTGTTATAAACAGCCTCCTGGTGCTTCGGAGCTCATTAACTGTTTAATAATTGTAAACAAAGCCGCCAAAGATTGAGAAAACATGGACAGGTTCGTAAGTGCTGGAGTAATTGCTTCGTGAATCTGGCCCCCAGGCTACGCCGGACGCCCCTCAACACGTGAGTCAACAAAGGAAATGCATGAATTCAGTTATTATGACGGAGTTGTGGTAGTGGTCACGAGTCAGCTGAGTGACTCAACAGCGTGTGGAGGATGAATCAGGACAAATCATTCACCAAGGAATCCCGGAGTGAGGTGGAGAGGTGAGTCAGGGAGAGCAATGACAAACAAGCTATGTTTAGATTTAACAATATAACGAGAGGAATCTGGACGGGAACTGGAGGCCGTCATATACGATACACCGAGCTGTTGCTGTTGGGGAAGAGCAAACTTGACAAAATAGGCACTCAAATCACCAGTTACAGCCCCCCCCCCCTCCACACAAAGGAACCACCACAGCACTCTGTCTTTCGCAGTTATTCAACCACCAATACCTTCAACGTTTTCCTCAATCATAAACGAGTAAAACTATAATTTTACTGGTTGACTTGCACACATTATCTAATGACCGCTATAATTATTTTTCGACCTCCGGGGCAGATATAATTCCAGTCCTCGAAAATATAATTTCGATCTTCGGGGCAAATGAAAACAAAATACCAATTCAACGGATACTTGTGTAAAGGAGGAAATGTAGACGTTTATCTCTCAGAATGTTTGGTAATATGTTTATTGTTTGTGATGTATGTCTATGTATGTATTAACACGATGTACTGAACGGGGTGAGAATAGCTTGAGCTACCTCATCCCTTTGTGTGTATTTTACCTCAATAAACTTATTTCAATTCAATGGAGGCCGCTGTAATCCTTGATACTTGCAACTGTGAATGCCAGAGGGGGACAGGGGCGTGTCCCTGGTGGCAAGTCCGTCTGTAGTTGCAGAGGTGTTGCTGCTGTGTTGCAGCACCACATTGGGCCGGTAACCGGTTTGTGTTGTCAAGGACACAGCAGGTTTGGGGGGGCTGGGGGAGTGTGTGTTATGGGGGAGGAGAATGGGACCTTGAGGTGTCTGCAAATGACTGTGAAACAATATATTCACCACTAACCCACACCGAAGCAATAAGATGCTTATCTTAACATACTAAGAAGGTTAGGTAAGGTCGGTGTTTTCTATGAAGCTTTTCAAGGTAAACTAGTATGTTTAGTATGTCACATATGCACGTATTTAATAAGTCAATATTGACTATACGAAATTGCGAGAACGGGTTGCCAGTTAAGGCAGTCGATTTGATGATGTGAATCTTGACTTTTGCTTTCAGAGATCAGTTTATTTTCTATGCCAATTATATATACCTCTGTTGACAAAGTTTATATATATATGTCTCATTGAATATGACAGCATATTCTGTATTCTCTAAACTGATTGGCAAAAGTCACAACACCATTCAGGAACCTAGCTTCGAGAAGCATTTAGATATCTATACACTACCTACGTGAGACCAGTTCTATAGTATGCAGCCCCATTGTTCAGGTTTTCGCTTCAAAAAGCACATAAGGAAACATGATAAAGTACGGAGGTTTGAAAGATGGCGAGAGAGAGAGAGAGAGAGAGAGAGAGAGAGAGAGAGAGAGAGAGAGAGAGAGAGAGAGAGAGAGAGAGAGAGAGAGAGAGAGAGAGAGAGAGAGGAAGCATTGTAGCATTAAGGGACATAGGTCGGAGTAAAGCATTAGACAGCGACCGGCTGTAGAGGCGGGGCCACAGAGCTAAAGCTCGACCCTGGACCAATAAACAGGCGAGAACGCGAGGATAAAGAGACAGGCAGGACCGTCAACATTGTGTGGAGTGGTTATCGACTTTTGTCTGGTGACTCACAGACTATCTTGCGGGCTCGCCATAGCCCGTACTACTTGCCCCCGCTCCTGTGCCAGGTAAGTACTGTCCTTGGTGACTCACAGACTATCTGTACTACCGCTGGTAACTCACAGACTATCTGTACTACCCCTAGTGACTCACAGACTATCTGTACTACCCCTAGTGACTCACAGACTATCTGTACTACCCCTAGTGACTCACAGACTATCTGTACTACCGCTGGTAACTCACAGACTATCTGTACTACCCCTAGTGACTCACAGACTATCTGTACTACCCCTAGTGACTCACAGACTATCTGTACTACCGCTGGTAACTCACAGACTATCTGTACTACCCCTAGTGACTCACAGACTATCTGTACTACCCCTAGTGACTCACAGACTATCTGTACTACCCCTAGTGACTCACAGACTATCTGTACTACCGCTGGTAACTCACAGACTATCTGTACTACCCCTAGTGACTCACAGACTATCTGTACTACCCCTAGTGACTCACAGACTATCTATACCACCACCGGTGACTATCACTCGAGCAGGGTGACGCGTATTACAAGTTTTTTCCAGATTTCAGCAAAATAAAATAAAAATTGGAAAACTTTTAAGGCGAGTTGACACCGTCGGGTCTTGGAGGCGGCCACTGGGCTCTGACCCCCGGGGGACGTGGAAGCCAATTACAGCTACACACAATTCAGGGAGGAATTCAAACGTCAGAATAGTTCAATTATAACGCAAGAGAGAGACAACAATGCTAGTAGGCGGGTCATAGAGTGCTAAACCCCATTTTCTCGTAAATACTTTGGTGGGGTAAGTACCTCTTTTCCACCAGGTGTGTGACCCCATTACGGTCATATACACCTGGTAGATGACCCCCATGACGATTATATACCTGGTAGACGACCCCATGACGATTATATACCTGGTAGACGACCCCATGACGATTATATACCTGGTAGACGACCCCACGACGATTATATATCTGGTAGACGACCCCACGACGATAATATACCTGGTAGACGACCCCATGACGATTATATACCTGGTAGACGACCCCATGACGATTATATACCTGGTAGACGACCCACGACGATTATATACCTGGTAGACGACCCCACGACGATTATATACCTGGTAGACGACCCCACGACGATTATATACCTGGTAGACGACCCCCACGACGATTATACACCTGGTAGACGACCTCCACGACGATTATATACCTGGTAGACGACCCCCACGACGATTATATACCTGGTAGACGACCCCCACGACGATTATACACCTGGTAGACGACCCCCACGACGATTATACACCTGGTAGACGACCCCATGACGATTATATACCTGGTAGACGACCCCCACGACGATTATATACCTGGTAGACGACCCCACGACGATTATATACCTGGTAGACGACCCCCACGACGATTATACACCTGGGAGACGACCCCATGACGATTATATACCTGGTAGACGACCCCCACGACGATTATATACCTGGTAGACGACCCCACGACGATTATATACCTGGTAGATGACCCCTACGACTGTCACACACCTGGTAGACGACCCAACGACGATTACACACGTGTTGTTGTTAAAGATTCGCTACCTGGAACAAAAAGTTCCAAGTAGCACGGACTATGGCGAGCCCGTAGTGCCTTTACACACACCTGGTAGAGGACCCCACGACGGTCACACACCTGGTGAAGGAATCCAGCAGTGTTTCAGGAACCATCTACCTTCTGGCCGTGGGCCTGGAATTATAAACAACAGCCAATTGCTCGTTAATTCAACCACTCAAACAAGCTGTTTATGCATGAACAACGCCTCTCTAAATGGTCCACCCGCGCACCACAAATAACTGATAACAGAACCTAAACACCTAACCTAGATCTAACTTTATTTCAAATACACAGTAGGTTAAAAATTGATGAATTTGGTCTTGGGTTGCCGGCGGCTTTAACGAGCCTAGTATGGTGTTGCTTCCGGGGATTGCGTCAGGAGACAGTTTTCAATTGGTAAATTATATCCTAACTCTTTTATTTATCTGTTGAATTAATTGTTAGACAGTTGTTAGCGAGAAATGCGGTGGTGGACAAGGATTGAAAGCTCATTTAAAGTATTACCTCACCAGTTTGAGGGGCATGAATTCCCGTATTACCCACAGAAATCACAATAGTTTGATGCATCAAATGCATGTTCATTTGATGCATCAGGCTATTGTGGTTTCTGTGTGTAATGAAGTAAGGGCGAAGAGGGAGAACAGCTTATTGCCAGAGCTCGGGTCCATGGGGGGGGGGGGAAATTGTGTAAAAAAGAAAACCTGGTTTGTGTCTCTGAGAGGCTGCAGGACCCGTGGTAGGTCAGGCTGATTTCCCGGTTGCAATTCTTTTACCATGCCGTAGCTCAGTCGATTAAGGCAGCGTCTGGGATCCTCTCGGACGTAGATTCGAATCCTCGTCACGGCTCTTGTGGATTGGTTCATTTAATTCCCATATATTATAATGTCAATAAGCCCTTCTTTAATCTTAGTCCCCCCCCCCACCCTGCATGCAAGCCCAGAGTGGGGATCAGGTGAATCAACAGTGCCTAACTGATTGGCCAATCTTACTGGTTGACTAACCTGTAATTGATGCTCTTTTGTCACTGCTTTTGGCGTGGGAGTGGTGGAGGGGTCGCTTGCTTGAGGTCTGACCTCGAGGGGGAAATGTTCTCTCCCACACAATAGGTCTCTCTCTCTCTGTTTCTCTCTCTCTCTCTCTCTCTCTCTCTCTCTCTCTCTCTCTCTCTCTCTCTCTCTCTCTGTCTGTCTGTCTGTCTGTCTCTCTCTCTCTCTCTCTCTCTCTCTCTCTCTAATGTTGATGTTTTTATAGCTGGTTGGAGAGAGCAATCAAATGCTGCCGCGAACGAGATTAAGCAGCACGCACACTCTTGGCCAATAACTTGTCAGCTACTAACATCTCAATATTCTAACGTTCAGTGAACCTCTAATTATTCAGTTCAACAAAACAGAGCCAAATCGCGGTCACATTTTACGTTCCAGAATAATTATAGAACCTTTGTGATAGGTAGACACATATCAAACAGGTCAAGTATATCGCAACTCTACACAACAATATCGTAATTATACGAGCGTGAGTAAAATAAATAAATACAGATAGTTTTCCGGAAATAAGAGCGCAAGCCCCTTTTGTTTTTGTTTGGAAATGACTTTTACGTTTTTGTCGAAGTCTGCGTTTGTAATGTCTTGTTAGCCGTTGTGGAGAGGACCATGGAGAGATGGTTCACTACCAGTGTGTGTGTGCTTTAGGCACGTGGTCTTAGTGAAGAGAAGCGGAGGTACTCCTCTATGTTCATTGATGGCTGTCTCCACTGGTAAATAAAGGGGGAAGGGAGGGAGGGAGGTGGTCTGTCTCTGTCACAGTGTGAATACTCAAAGGTCAGATAATTATTGGTCCGGACATTTCCCACAACTCCCCCTCTCTCAATCCTGGCCCCTATCAACCCTGGTCCCTATCATTCCTGGCCCTTATCATCCCTGGTCCCTCTCAATTCTGGTCCCTATCAATTCTGGTTCCTATCAATCCCTGGTCCCTATCATCCCTGGTCCCTATCATCCCTGGCCCCTATCATCCCTGGCTCCAATGGCTTCGTCGCCTGGGAATTATGGAGATAAATTCAGGCCTACCTCACTCGATTCATGTTTTCAGATTACAAGAGAGAGAATTGTAATGAAGAGTTTACTGTGTTGGACGTAGTAATCCAGTCCTCTTCAGACTCCTGCCTCCAGTCCTCTTCAGACTCCTGCCTCCAGTCCTTCTCAGACTCCTGCCTCCATTCCTATTCAGACTCCTGGCCCCAGTCCTTCTCAGACTCCTGGCCCCAGTCCTTCTCAGACTCCTAGCCCCAGTCCTTCTCAGACTCCTGCCTCCATTCCTATTCAGACTCCTGGCCCCAGTCCTTCTCAGACTCCTGGCCCCAGTCCTTCTCAGACTCCTAGCCCCAGTCCTTCTCAGACTCCTAGCCCCAGTCCTTCTCAGACTCCTGCCTCCAGTCCTTCTCAGACTCCTAGCCCCAGTCCTCAGCAACAGCACCTTGTCTTCAACTACTGCTGATCTGAAAATGGCTTTCGCCAACACTAGTGTTTCAGCTCCAGGAGTTAGTGGGGGCTGCAAGTCAAGAGCAAGTATTTAATTTGGATTATGGAATACCTGGCAGGTGTAGTAGGGCTTAAAACCTATTCCAGGCGCGTTCAATGGCGTCGGGGACACCACAGTTGGTCCCCGACATGTCCTATCATGTTGAATAATAATAATAATATGAATAACTTTCACAATCATAACTACACGATAATAATATAACTAGTATACACGTTGTGAGGTATATTGTGACGGAGATCTTTCACCTCAACACAACTAATACCAACAACAATAAGGTAATTAAACAGGCAAGTTACATTAATGTGATACATCCATTAACAAATCCATAGGAGCCGTGATGAGGGATCGAACCTATGTGCTGGGCGTGCCTGGAGGGGGGAGATTTGTTCAGTAAGGTCATGTATGCTGACAGTCACACTAACGCGCCCACACGATAAGTATGAGGTTCATAATAATGAAGTTAAGAAAAACACTAGCAACACCTAGGACTAAGCAACACAAGGAACAAAGACCAAGCAACCCAAGCAACATAGCTAGCTTACCAACACAAGCAAGCCCTACACGGATGCTGATACCTGGTTGATACCTGCTTGATGGGGTTCTGGGAGTTCTTCTACTGCCCAAGCCCGGCCCGAGGACAGGCTTGACTTGTGAGAGTTTGGTCCACCAGGCTGGTGCTTGGAGCGGCCCGCAGGCCCACATATACCTGCTTGATGGGGTTCTGGGAGTTGTTCTACTCCCCAAGCCCGGCCCGAGGCCAGGCTTGACTTGTGAGAGCTTGGTCCACCAGGCTGTTGCTTGGAGCGGCCCGCAGGCCCACATATACCTGGTTGATGGGGTTCTGGGAGTTCTTCTACTCCAAGCCCGGCCCGAGGTCAGGCTTGACTTGTGAGTTTGGTCCACCAGGCTGTTGCTTGGAGCGGCCCGCAGGCCCACATATACCTGCTTAATGGGGTTCTGAGAGTTCTTCTACTCCCCAAGCCCGGCCCGAGGCCAGGCTTGACTTGTGAGAGCTTGGTCCACCAGGCTGTTGCTTGGAGCGGCCCGCAGGCCCACATATACCCACCACAGCTGTTCTCTTCTCTAACCAAACGGAATCAAACTCCTCAGTATAGAGTTGAGAGAGTGAGAGAGATCACGTCTGAGCCAAGCCTCATTAGGATCCCAGGCAGCTCTCTAGTACTGTTACTCCACTGCACTTTAAACCGTTCCATCACATCGGAATACTAAAAAGATTCTCAATGTAAATCGCCACCATTGGTTTAACTGGCTTAGATGACTCTTGCGAAAGTTGACCTAGACCACACACTTGAAGGTGAAGGGACGACGACGTTTCGGTCCGTCCTGGACCATTCTCAAGTAGATTGTGAGAATTATATCACAATCGACTTGAGAATGGTCCAGGACGGACCGAAACGTCGTCGTCCCTTCACCTTCTAGTGTGTGGTCTGGTCAACACACTTCAGCCACGTTATTGTGACTCATCGCTTGCAAAAGTGTCTCGTAATTTAAAATGATAATAAAAAAAAGAGTAAAGTCTGTAAAAATTTGTGTAAAGTCTGTAAAAAAGTCTGTAAAAAGAGCCTCAGTTCAATCCAGCATCCCAGTTTCAAATCCTGGGTTTGATTTTGTGTAGGGCTTAAAGCCTATTAAACTCTGGAGGGATACTGAAGCCACCAAAATGATTACTGACCAATCAACAAGTTATAATCCTGAAACAATACCTGGTTGATACCTGGTTGATGGGGTTCTGGGAGTTCTTCTACTCCCCAAGCCCGGCCCGAGGCCAGGCTCGACTGACTCCAGGACTGACTCTAGGACTGATATCCAGGACTAAACTCTCAGAGTATATTCACCGAGAGTCTGACCACACGAGTATGCTCAAGAATATGGCCACAAAGATTGCACAAAGGCGACATACCCATATCAGCATACACGGGTGATATATCTGTGTATGCTTAGCAAGGACGGGGCGTCACAGCCGGGTGTCATGCTAATGGAGAGAGAGACACGTCATTCTGCTTCCTTAATATCTGTCTGTAAGACATTCTTGTTGATCTCAAGACACCACATAACTGCTTCACTCACAAGAATGGAATGTCGGGGAAGGTCTTCGTAAAATGTTACTCCTGCAGATCTACACTATTATGTCTATTCAATTATCAAAACTGAATCTATTGGAGGTTTGGAACACAATAGCCATTAGCGTGGAGCAGGTGTATGAGGTGTCACTCGGTGTGTTAGGTTAAGCACCGTTGGGTCTGGCCAGTAATTGGATAAGTTAACGTGTGAACTACCTTGGCTAGAAGAACATCAACAAGCGCAACAGACATTCCGTCTCCAGTAACAGTATATAAATATATCAGGCCTTTGTCGCTGGAGCAACGCTTCCTGGAAACAAAATACGGACCTTTTAACCCATCTCAACGCCTCCTGGAAACAAAATACGGATCTTTTAACCCATCTCAATGCTTCCTGGAAACAAAATACGGACCTTTTAACCCATCTGAACGCCTCCTGGAAACAAAATACGGACCTTTTAACCCATCTCAGTGCCTCCTGGAAACAAAATACGGATCTTTTAACCCATCTCAACGCCTCCTGGAAACAAAATACGGATCTTTTAACCCATCTCAACGCCTCCTGGAAACAAAATACGGATCTTTTAACCCATCTCAATGCTTCCTGGAAACAAAATACGGACCTTTTAACCCATCTCAGTGCCTCCTGGAAACAAAATACGGACCTTTTAACCCATCTGAACGCCTCCTGGAAACAAAATACGGATCTTTTAACCCATCTCAACGCCTCCTGGAAACAAAATACGGATCTTTTAACCCATCTCAATGCTTCCTGGAAACAAAATACGGACCTTTTAACCCATCTGAACGCCTCCTGGAAACAAAATACGGACCTTTTAACCCATCTCAGTGCCTCCTGGAAACAAAATACGGACCTTTTAACCCATCTGAACGCCTCCTGGAAACAAAATACGGACCTTTTAACCCATCTCAACGCCTCCTGGAAACAAAATACGGATCTTTTAACCCATCTCAATGCTTCCTGGAAACAAAATACGGACCTTTTAACCCATCTCAGTGCCTCCTGGAAACAAAATACGGACCTTTCAACCCATCTCAGTGCCTCCTGGAAACAAAATACGGACCTTTTAACCCATCTGAACGCCTCCTGGAAACAAAATACGGACCTTTTAACCCATCTCAGTGCCTCCTGGAAACAAAATACGGACCTTTTAACCCATCTGAACGCCTCCTGGAAACAAAATACGGACCTTTTAACCCATCTCAACGCCTCCTGGAAACAGGAGGTTGCTAGGCCTTAAGCCCAAGACCAAACCAAATCACGTGGTGACCTTGTCTACCTCAGAACACTCCCTCCAGTGCGAGACCTGCATACTTTGTGCAGACTGGCTCTTCCTGGATGCTGCTCCTCTTAGCTGCGCCAAGAACTTGTAATGCATCCTTGATCCCCCGTCCCTCTGTCTGTATGTCTCTCTGTCTCTCTCATGTTACCCATGAAACTGAAATGGTCTGAGTCCTCTTGAACTGAGAGCAAGTCTATCCAGAGTGTCGGGACCTGACCCAACAGCAACTCAGTGCAGGCGATGAGTCACAATAACGTGGCTAAAGTATATTGACCAAACTACACACTACAAGGTGAAGGGACGACGATGTTTCGGTCCGTCCTGGACCATTCTCAAGTCGATTGTCGAGACAATCGACACACACACACAGCACTGTGACTGGTGATATTCCCACCAGGTGATGAATCTACACATCATACAAGCTGCTAGAGTCAGAACATCTTATAGACAGGTTTAAGCCCGGCTAATTACATGACAACTCAATGCCTTCGCTGCAAGCAGTATTCAAGCCGTACATTGCCTCAGCATGATAAGTCAATCCTCGCAATTGAGAGATTGAATAGAAATCCCCTTTGAACCGGCACGCGCCCAATATAAGACGTTTTGCAACCATGACTTGTTCCAACTGTGCAGTAGCCAACTTGGGTTCCTACTGCTACTCTCAGCGTTCAATCCCCGACCGTCCATAAGTGGTTGGGCACCATTCCTTTCCCCCCGTCCCATTCCACATACTTAGCCTGACCCTCTTCTTAAGTGCTATATAGTCGTAATGGCTTGGCCACCGATAGGTCCCTACCTCCTACTGCTACAGTAATAAGGTTGATTGACCAGACTGTGAGTACCTTCCCTGGTGGAGTGAGAATATGAGATATACCACGGATATATTCCACGGATATATTAGCCATGAATAGCGGCTGAGGAAGAGTATGTATTATGCATAAGAACATGAGAATTAAGTTAACTACAGAAGGACTATTGACCCATACGAGGCAGCTCCTATTTATGTCCACCCAAAACTCACTCACATATGTCTAACCTGCGCTTGAAACACTCCAATAGACCCCCCTCTCCCCCCCCCCACATCTGTTACGTTACCCGATAACTTGTTCCACAAATCAACACACACACACACACACACACACACACACACACACACACACACACACACACACACACACACCTGTTACCAAACCCGTATTTACCCAGCTCTTTCTTAAATCTATTTGTAATTTGCACGTTGAGGGAACCATATATCGTGACGAACTGAGGTGACGGGTGTGGATATTGATCCGCAGAGTGTATCCACACACACACAATCGACTTGAGAATGGTCCAGGACGGACCGAAACTTCGTCGTCCCTTCACCTTCTAGTGTGTGGTCTGGCCAACACGCATACACGAATATTTAAGCTGTTTCCAAGTCATTAGAGCGGTCATTACGGGCTATTCATGCCCGTGCCACCTCTTGGGTGACTTAATCTTTATCAATCAATCATTAGAATGTCCGGCTGGTGAAGATAGGAAGGAGGAGGCCTCCTAGAACATAGATGTTATTATCTAATCTTTCTCTTATCTCAGTGGAACTTGCGACCCCTACAGCTCTTTACCTCTTGTGTAACTCTTATATTATACCTGCTGCCTCGCTCACTTATTCTTATGCCAGCTACACAACCGGGCCCACGCATCTGCTATAAGGGCTATACAACTGGCTATGGGCCAGCACAACTGGCTAGGGTCCCACAAGACTGGCTAGGGCCCTACAAAACTGGCTAAAGCCCCCACAAGACTGGCTAAGGCCCCCACAAAACTGGCTAAAGCCCCCACAAGACTGGCTAAGGCCCCCACAAGACTGGCTAAGGCCCCCACAAGACTGGCTAAGGCCCCCACAAGACTGGCTAAGGCCCCCACAAGACTGGCTAAGGCCCTCACAAGACTGGCTAGGGTCCCACAAGACTGGTTAGGGTCCCACAAGACTGGCTAGGGTCCTACAAGACTGGCTAGGGTCCTACAAGACTGGCTAGGGTCCCACAAGACTGGTTAGAGTCCCACAAGACTGGCTAAGGCCCCACAAGACTGGCTAAGGCCCTACAAGACTGGCTAGGGTCCCACAAGACTGGCTAGGGTCCCACAAGACTGGCTAGGGTCCCAGAAGACTAGCTAGGGGTCCCACAAGACTGGCTAGGGGTCCCACAAGACTGGCTAGGGTCCCACAAGAGTGGCTAAGGCCCTACAAGACTGGCTAGGGTCCCACAAGACTGGCTAGGGTCCCACAAGACTGGCTAGGGTCCCACAAGACTGGCTAGGGTCCCACAAGACTGACTAGGATCCCACAAGACTGGCTAGGATCCCACAAGACTGGCTAGGGTCCCACAAGACTGGCTAGGGCCCTACAAGACTGGCTAGGGCCCCACAAGACTGGCTAGGGCCCTACAAGACTGGCTAGGGCCCCACAAGACTGGCCAAGGCCCCACAAGACTGGCTAGGGCCCTACAAGACTGGCTAAGGCCCCACAAGACTGGCCAAGGCCCCACAAGACTGGCTAGGGCCCTACAAGACTGGCTAGGGCCCTACAAGACTGGCCAAGGCCCCACAAGACTGGCTAGGGCCCCACAAGACTGGCTAGGGTCCCACAAGACTGGCTAGGGTCCCACAAGATTGGCTAGGGTCCCACAAGACTGGCTAGGGCCCTACAAGAATAACTAAGGCCCCCACAAGACTTACTAGGGCCCCCATAAGACTGGCTAAGGCCCCACAAGACTGACTAAGGCCCCCCACAAGACTCGCTAGGGCCCCCCATAAGACTGGCTAAGGGCCCCATAAGACTCGCTAGGGCCCCCCATAAGACTGGCTAAGGGCCCCATAAGACTCGCTAGGGCCCCCATAAGACTCGCTAGGGCCCCCATAAGACTGGCTAAGGGTCCCATAAGACTCGCTAGGGCCCCCATAAGACTGGCTAAGGGCCCCATAAGACTCGCTAGGGCCCCCATAAGACTGGCTAAGGGCCCCATAAGACTCGCTAGGGCCCCCATAAGACTGGCTAAGGGTCCCATAAGACTCGCTAGGGCCCCCATAAGACTGGCTAAGGGCCCCATAAGATTCGCTAGGGCCCCCATAAGACTGGCTAAGGGCCCCATAAGATTCGCTAGGGCCCCCATAAGACTGGCTAAGGGCCCCATAAGATTCGCTAGGGCCCCCATAAGACTGGCTAAGGGCCCCACAAATCCGGCCAAGCAAGCAACTGATCATACGGGTCCCCCGTTCACACACACTCCCCTAAATTGTATCATATTAGGTTGGAGCTAAGTGCTTCGTACTCTTCACTGCGGCCTCCATGACCTGCTGCTGCTCCATACCCCACCCACCAGTGGGTACGAGGACCCCCTTGACCTGCTGCTGCTCCATACCCCACCCACCAGTGGGTACGAGGACCTCCATGACCTCCTGCTGCTCCATACCCCGCCCACCAGTGGGTACGAGGACCTCCTGCTGCTCCATACCCCACCCACCAGTGGGTAGGAGGACCTCCTGCTGCTCCATACCCTACCCACCAGTGGGTACGAGGACCCCCATGACCTCCTGCTGCTCCATACCCCACCCACCAGTGGGTACGAGGACCTCCATGACCTCCTGCTGCTCCATACCCCACCCACCAGTGGGTACGAGGACCTCCTGCTGCTCCATACCCCACGCACCAGTGGGTACGAGGACCTCCTGCTGCTCCATACCCCACCCACCAGTGGGTACGAGGACCTCCTGCTGCTCCATACCCCACCCACCAGTGGGTACGAGGACCCCCATGACCTCCTGCTGCTCCATACCCCACCCACCAGTGGGTACGAGGACCTCCTGCTGCTCCATACCCCACCCACCAGTGGGTACGAGGACCCCCATGACCTCCTGCTGCTCCATACCCCACCCACCAGTGGGTACGAGGACCCCCATGACCTCCTGCTGCTCCATACCCCACCCACCAGTGGGTACGAGGACCTCCACTTTCTTGTGCTGCCTGTCGCGTTACAATTTAATTATTTTGACGTTCGAATTTGTTGTCGAATCTCGTAATGTGTTCTAGTGTTTCCTTACATTCCTTCGGCTCATAATTACTTGGGGTTCTATATAGTCTTAATGGCTTGGCGCTTTTTCCACCCTGATTATTGGCTTCCCTGCTTCGGGTCGCCGTCCTTGCTCACCTTGTCTGCTCCCTTCAGTATCTAGTATGTTGGGATCATATCCCCCCTCTGTTTCTTCTATCCATCATGGGTGTGACATTTTGTACCCTCTTAGCACTCCCTAAATGTTTTTGGTTCTTAAAGAAATGTTTAGGTTTTATTTGACTCTAAATACGGTAGTTTTATTATTGTTGGATTTTTTGTCATATTTTGTTCTTAATTTGTCCATTAAATCTCATTTTTGGTGTATGTGTACTCGCCTGGGTGAGTTTACAGGGATGAACCTCAGCTTCTGGGCCCCACCTTTGCAGCAAAGTATGGCAGATAGTATCCTATCTGCTCTTGAAATTGTGCAAAGAGTTAGGTTTAATTATCTAAGATTTGTGGTTCATTGTTTCTGCCCCACTGACCTTATACTGTGGCATGTTGTGTTGTATCTAGGCCCCGCCTGGTCCCCCTAGCGGTCATTCATCTTCCTTCATTTATGAATGTTCTCTTGGTCATTCACGGTCCCTTGGTCACGTATGTTCTTTCGGTCATTCATGTTCTCTTGGTCATTCACGGCTCCTCGTCCTTTCGTCCCCTTGTTATTGACCAGCACAGTGAACACTGGCTGTGCTCTACGGAGCTCTAGGACAACTCTATGTCCCTCCGACGTCTCGCTAAGAGCGATGGCAGCTCTAACTCTCTCAGCTTGATGCCTCATTAACCGGGCTGCGACTCACACGCTAGACTGCGACCAGCTGCGTCTAACAGCCTGGTTGACCAGACCGCCAACCATGAGGCCTGGTCAGAGACCAGGCCGCGGGGATATTGATCCCAGGAGCCGCCGCCACAAGGAACCCGTATGGTAGATATTAAGTAAACACAAGTTATACTTCTGAACTTTATCTTCCTTCATTTCTTCTGATATATTACTTCTCAGGTCCTAATTCCCAGGTACCTATTGATTGCTAGGTGAACAGGTGCATCAGCTGAAAGAAACTCTGCCCATTTGTTGCTGTCTCAGTCGGGAATCGAACCCAGGCCCTTTACGATTACGACCCCCCTGAGCGCTATCCACTCGGAGAGCGCTCTGTTGTTTCTCAGCTTGAAGACACGACCTCTTCCCAGCAAACAAAACGGTAGCAAACGTTATCTGACGTTTTTACAAGGGCAAAGAGCGGCTGTGTGTTGGGAGCGGACGCAGCAACTCCAGCCTACGTGTTTTGTGTGTTGTTATATCTCCTCTTAAAGCTGTGAATGTGGTGGGCCTCCACTAATACCCGCCGCCTCCACCCCGCTCTCCTCCTTCACTCAAGAAACACTTCATGACACTGTAGGTGTCTCTGAAGAAGGCCATATCTCGGAGGCACAATCGACGTTTCGGTCCAGGACGGACCGAAACGTCGTCGTCGTCCCTTCACCTTCTAGTGTGTGGTCTGGTCAACCTCTGAAGGAGGATTTATGAGAAGTAGTTCTCTAGTCCAAGCAGGCCTGGTCGATGACCGGGCCGCGGGGACGCTGAGCCTCGGAAGCACCTCAAGGTAAGGTAGTTGGTAGCAACTGAAACCTGAGGCAGAATATAAATACATAAGTCATAGGCAGACGAGGAGTCACAATAACGTGGCTGAAATATGTTGACCAAACCACACGCTAGAAAGTGAAGGGACGACGACGTTTCGGTCCGTCCTAGACCATTCTCAAGTCGATTGTGAGATCGACAATCGATTTGGGCACGGTCCCGGACGGACCGAAACGTCGTCGTTGTCGTCCCTTTACTTTCCAGCGTGTGGTTTGGTCAACGTAAGTCATAGCTTCTACTCCTTAGCCTTCACTTCGGGGGGGGGGGGGGGGGGGGCAAGAGACTGTACCTATGATCTACCTTTCTCATATTTCCGTCTCCATATGTTATCTACTTTGCTTCACAAGTACGGGCTCCTTGAACAGCGTCTTGGTGACCCGAGGCGTGTTACAGACGTCCGCTGGACCCGCCAAGAGACGTGTTGAGGACTTACGACCTGCCTGTGAGTGTATGTGTAAATCAAAAATCAATACGTCTCTTAAGAGCGTGATTGTCTGTGTGGGGGGGAGGGGGGGGTTTCCGCCCTGCGCGTCTAAACATCTGGTGATCTTCCACACACACACACACACTGGTGTGTGCTGGTGGCTGAGTGGACAGCGCTCTAGACTCATGGAGCTAGGGATCGGGGTTCGATCCCTGGCGCCGGTGGGAAAATAAATAAGGCAGAAAGTTTCCTTTCACCTTAATGCCCCGGTTACCTAGCAGTAAATAGGTACCTGGGAGTTAGACAGCTGCTACGGGCTGCTTCCTGTGTATGTGTATGTATGTGTAAAATTACCTAAATGTAGTTACAGGATGAGAGCTACGCTCGTGGTGTCCCGTCTTCCCAGCACTCTTTTTTCATATAACGCTTTGAAACTA
>NC_091174.1:3529494-3534494 GCF_040958095.1 Procambarus clarkii
CCGCTCTCCAAGGCCTTCCCAACGTCACTAACCTGATGTATTATCTTTCGCAGCGAATGAATAGGGGGAGGTGTGTGTGTGTGTGTGCTGTTCAGGTTGGCGCCTCATCGATTATATCGCCCCGGGAATGAATGACGCGCGTCGAACCTTCCTGTTAGTATATCCCTACGTTTGTTGATGACTAAGATACATATGGAGTAACATTAATGATTAACAGAAGGCACCAAGCCGGGAAGGCTATGTAGCACCACAGAAATACTTAAAGTTTAATGTATTTATGGATGGCGTTTCGCCACGCCATAATTGATGAGGCTGAGGACAATATTAGATCTGCTCCTCCACTATAGATCTGATATAGTTTTCACTGGTGAATGGTCTGCACTGTGTGTGTCATATGGCTGTATAGTGTTATCAAGTGTTGTATGGCGTTACTAAGTGTTGAAATACACCATGTAATGGGATGTTAAAAATTCAAAGAATTCTATTAAGACCTATATGGAGTTGTAGCTTGTTGTATGAGGCTATAGCACATTGTATGATATTGTAGGGTTTTGTATGAGGTTGTAGTATGTTGTGTACAATGTTCTAATATAATAAATATAATAATTATAGACACATAAACAGTTGTGTGACCGCCTCTATGGGCCATAACCCCAACACTGGAAAGAAAATAAAGAAACTTAAAAGGATAGACAACTTTATTTGTCCATCAGTAAACATGGTTGAGGACTGATCAAGTTGGGCTGGGATTCCGCTCCTATAGACTCTTGTACAGCTACACTTGAGGACGACACTATATTGATATTCACTTTACGGTGCATTCTTAGCACACAATCTCTGATATTGGTCACTGTCAGTTTCTAAAGCGTGGCAACCTTAGCGGGTGACCTGGAGACACCTGTGTCCTTCCCCACCACAACTGAAAGGGAACTTGCCTCAGATATAGTTTTGTTATCTATATATTTAACAAAAAAATGGTGTGTATAGACTACGCGCTATCCTGTTTCTATATAACTTTTCCGTTCAATAACACGAGTTGGGTACTTTGGGCACAAAGTCTTCATCTATTTACAAAGTCACGTTGCCAGGAACTACGTAAGTCAAAGGTTCACACACGCGTCATAACCATGCTAGTAGCAACACAGGAAACACTGCGATTTTACACCCTAGATGGCACTGATGAACAGCTGCTGCCGTCTCTCTACGTCAACACTGCACTGAAATATATTAACTACTTGAACACACTCTCTTCAGTTATAGCTCTCATCGTTCAGCTTCTCTGTCAGGCTTTTGTCCTTCTCCTTCTCCTCTCCTTTACTCTTTTTCTTCTTCTTCGGGTCTGAAGATCTGTGTCTAAGCGCTAAAACTGCCTTAACTGCGGCTACCAAGATAAGTGTAGCCCCCAAGGCCACTAGAAGCCCCGTGGCTACGTCGACGAGAGTGAAAGGAAGGGTGAGAGTACGATGGAGAGCAACGGTGCGTTCCAGAGGCACCTCCACACTCTCGTTCACCCACAGCACCGGCAGGATGACGTCCGGGACGCTCCTGAAGGTGGGTAGGTTGCTGTATCGACGTAGAGGGATGTTCACCTGAATCCTCTTGGCGGCGCGGAATGTGACTCCCGTAGTGGGCTCTATGTCCAGGTAAGTCTCGTGTTCGTGCTCTTGAGGGTTCAAACCGACCACTTCCTGGGCATCTTCTGGTGTTCCTTGATAGAAGTGAGGGGTGGACATGACCACAGGGGCTCCTTTCCTGCACGGAGCTACGTTGATCATGGAGGCGCGGCAGGTGAACTTATCGGTACAATAACATTCGTTCTCTAGGTTGTCGGCGAGAAGTTCAGGAGGTAGGACATAGCGGTAAAGGGTGAGGTGCCCGTGCCTCACTTCCTTCTGGTACACAGCGTAGATAGAGCGACACAGCTCCGCCGTGTACAGCCGCAGCGGCTTAGTCTTACTCACGGGCTGAGGGAACTGGTTGCCAGTGGTGCCATTGATCATATTGCAGGAGTTGCCGCCCCACGCGTCCTCCTTCCAGAATTCGATATTCTCTTTCCCTCGCCATCTGACGATGTTCTGGTACTCGGCCATGCCATTCACCCCCGTGTACACCGTGTAAGTACCGTCGTTGGAGTTATTTTTCGGGTAAAAGAAGCCGAATTTACCTGTAACATGAACAGGATCGTTGGTCATCGGCGCGAGCACTTTAAACAAGGGCTCGTCGTAGCCGTAAAAGAGAAGTTCCCCGACTGGTTTCGTGATAAAGGGTTTCACCTCGAAACGTACAAACCAAATTTCTATCAGGGCTTTAAGGGCAGGTTTCAGGGCCTCGAATTTAGCCCCCAATGTCATCATTACGGCATTAATTGTGGTCACGTGGTCGCTCAGCTTGTAACCCTTCGACAAGTCTTCCCGGAAATAAAATGTCTTATTTTGAACATAAGTAACGGAGCCTTCCTGGTCATTGAAGGTGAGGTTGTACTTGAGCTGCTTCTCCTCGAAGGTGTAGGGTCCTACTTGCTGCAGCACTGGCACCGCCCCCTCCAGCACCGCCTCGCTGTTGGTCACGTTGAATAAATAAAATTGCATGAAGATTGGGACGGGCGGAGATTTGAAGGATTCCAGCGTCTTTGACCCAGGGACGAGGAGGAGCTTGTTGGAGAGCATCTTGTTGAAGACCCTCGAGAAACACCTCTGGAAGACGATGCTGCCGGCGATGAGGACGACCCCCACCACCAGCAGCACCGCCACCTGCACCTTCACTTGCATAGTCTCTACTCTCACTCACACTCACCTGGCCACACACATGGTCTCACTAGCCTCAAGAGTCAATCACGAAAGCAATGCTCTCACACAACATTGAGTTCACTTTATTTGAATCGCACTGGTGCAATGATCCGTGCAACAAGTCACCGGTAAACAGGTGTGTCTAGAGTTATCACCTGTGGCAGGCAGACTCTGGTCTCGTCACACGTGGCAGCAGCAGCTCTCACAACCCAGGCCTCGCGGGCTGGTCCTCGAGGCGGGTGCGCGAGGAGCATGTGTGTGTGTTGCAGACACACACACACGTGGTGAGGGCGAAGCCCCCGCACCGCCACCACAACACACTAGACGCCTGGAGTCGCTGCTCGGCTGGGTTGCCCTTCTCACGGGTGTAGCACTGCTAGACACACGCTGGGTGAGGGGAAGATGTGCGTATGCGCATTGTGGCAAGTGTGAGTGAATGAGTGCCTGTGTGTATGTGGGATTTACACCTGCGGCGAGAGGAGTACACTCACTCGGAGACGCTCACCACGTGACTGGGAGAGTGCGGCAGCCAACTCCCCCTAGATAGCTGCTCCCTCGCGCCAGCTCCATCCCTCCCTCCCCACGCCCCTCCCTCCCCACACATATTCACTACGGAACACTTGACAGAGACCCACATGACCCCCTATCACCTTAATATGATGCCTCGCTGCCCACACCTGCCACAGCAAGTCAGGAAATGTAGTTACAAACTAATAGCCAAGGGAGGCGTGTCAAGGGAGCTCAACTTCTAATAATATATTGACTAATAATGGATGAAGCTGTTCTCTCTCTCTCTGGCTGGGGTTATCTGCCAGTTATTATCACACATTAACTGTTCGTGTGTGCGCGCGCACGCATACATATCTACCAACCCATTTTAGTTTATTTCGTAATTCCTTTCACCCCGTCCCATCCCAAATCCTTATCCTGACCCCTACCAAGTGCTATATAGGCGTAATGCTTTCCCTCGATAATAATAATAATTGTTTACTGCACCTGGAGCCAGATTCACGAAGCAGTTACGCAAGTACTTACGAACGTGTACATCTTTCCTCAATCTTTGACGGCTTTGGTTACATTTATTAAACAGTTTACAAGCATGAAAACTTGCCATTCAACTGTTGTTATTGTTATAAACAGCCTCCTGGTGCTTCCGAGCTCATTAATTGTTTAATAATTGGAAACAAAGTCGCCAAAGATTAAGAATAGATGTATAGGTTCATAAGTGCTTGCGTAACTGCTTCGTGAATCTGGCCCCTGGTATATAATGCCCCAAACCCATCCCGTTGATCATAACAGAAGAATCACAGTTACATATCTGGAACTGGACCGCCAATATTAAATTACCGTTATTTACATATATATATGATAATGTTTTTAATGTGGGAACTTACTTCTTTTTTGCTAGGTTAATTTGTAATGTCTGCATACGGTTGCTGTGTGCGGCAGTGGAAAAGGTTACAAAGATTACATAATGGACTCAGGAACTGAACCCCTAAAGTTCATTCAGCTATATATAACGTATCAAGTTGCAGTCTTGGTATGTCAGATGGTTTAACATACACGTCAGCAGTCTATTCACTTATCAAGCTACATATATATATATATAAATAGCCGGCTAAGGGATTGCAGCTAAGCTACATAGCCGTGATCCCAACAGGCGCCCCTATCACAACACTTGAATGCTGTAGTTAACCTAATTAGTTGATTAACCCACTCCCAAGGATGAGTGGCAGGAGGAGGAGGGGGGAGAGGGGGTTGTTTCAGTGCCCCGTAACGGGTCTAACAACAGAACAACAAATATCTCTAAGCTAAGTCATTTACATTTGTGGTTTGAATTAGTTACTTATAGAATTTGGTGTTAATAAAATCAGCAATTACCGATTACACTGAGTATAAATAATTAATAATTCATTTTGTCGGGAATTAGTAAATGAAGACCTCGACTTGAAAATGGTCCAGGACGGACCGAAACGTCGTCGTCCCTTCAACTTCTAGTGTGTGGTCTGGTCAACATACTTCAGCCACGTTATTGTGACTCATCGCCTGCACTTAGTAAATGAATTAATAATTCATTTTATTGGCATTTATCAATAAACTTTATGACTTTGTTTGGGCAGCATATATCAACTGGGACTGATATATCAATGCCCTTGTCTGCCGCCGAGGTTGTAATAGCAAGAATATTGATATTATTATTGATATTTTTTTTAT
>NC_091174.1:3539494-3589494 GCF_040958095.1 Procambarus clarkii
GTCGGCCCTCAAAGGCCAAACAGGTTCCTCCTCGTTGACAGGCGGTCACTGGCGTCAGGGTAATGCTATAGTTGGCGGGGCCACCGCGTCATGCACGGTGATGCAGCCATAAAAACCCAATCGATATGCAAGAGCCAAATTGGCCCGCGGGAGACGGAAGCCTGTGACAGGTGGGCATAATTAATCGATACGGTCCAATAGCAACAGCCGGCTTGGGCTCTTGACAGTCCAGGACGAGGGACTACAATCTCCGAACGACAAGAAACAGCTACTAGCACATAAATATAGATATAATGAACAGCTTATATACATAGGCTTGTCGACTGGAACAGTAAGAATAACAGGATAGAACAGTAAAAAGACACCTCACTGACCTTGTCAGTAGGCTCAGGTCAGCAATGGACGATCCAAAACATATGGAAACATGTATATATGAGACAAACACATACATGAGACAAACACACACACACGAGACAAGCACACACACACGAGACAAGCGCACACACACACGAGACAAGCACACACATGAGACAAGCACAAACACGAGACAGCACACACACACACACACACGAGACAAGCACACACACGAGACAAGCGCACACACACACGAGACAAGCACACACATGAGACAAGCACAAACACGAGACAGCACACACACACACACACGAGACAAGCACACACACGAGACAAACACGAGACAGCACACAAACTTGTGAGAGGTGAAGGCAAGGCGTACTGATGCTCCTCTCCGAGGCCACATACTTCCGCGTCAATACATTGCTCTACAACACTGTGTGGAGGTGTAGCCACACCTGTCGTGAGTACCACGAGAGCGCCACCTGTTGTAGCAGTAGTTAGAGCAATAATAATACAAACAACTACTGCAGTAGCAGGAGCCAGGTGTGTGAATACATCAGGAGACCCGAAGGCCAGGTGTGAGCACACCAGGAGACCTCTAGGCCAGGTGTGAGCACATCATGTGAGAACAAACACACAGGTGAGTATAAACAAACAGAATAGCAAATTAATTCAGGTGTGCAGCAAGCACGAGGTCACCAGAATGAAGGTAGCTTGTTGGTAGCAAATGAGTTTCGATTTTTAGTTCCGCCAACGACATCCAGGACGCAGACCGAGGACAGTCTAGGACGCAGACCGAGGACAGTCTAGGACGCAGTCCGAGGACAGTCTAGGACGCAGACCGAGGACAGTCTAGGACGCAGACCGAGGACAGTCTAGGACGCAGTCTGAGGACAGTCTAGGACGCAGTCTGAGGACAGTCTAGGACGCAGTCTGAGGACAGTCTAGGACGCAGTCTGAGGACAGTCTAGGACGCAGTCTGAGGACAGTCTAGGACGCAGTCTGAGGACAGTCTAGGACGCAGAGGACAGTCCAGGATGGTCCTCTTATGAGAGTCTCGCAGATTATATATTAAAAGCACGCAACACATAGACCTAAGAGCTATTCTCATGGTAATACATGGTAAAAACATGCAAATTGGACGCTTGTCACAACGTAAGACACGGGGGGAGCTCTTCCCCCCTATAGGCAAGGTCTCCCCCTCACACTATCCTCACCTTTCCTTCCCAATCTCCTCATGCGAGCGTGCTCCCACCCCCTGATCACTTAGCAGTAAATAGGTACCCGGAAGTTAGACATGCTACGGGCTGCTTCCTGGGGGTGTGTAACAAAAAGGAGGCCTGGTCGAGGACCGGGCCGCAGGGAAGCTAAGCCCCGAAATCCTCTCAAGATAACCTTCCCTATAAGCCATCAATGCAGTCTGCCTGCAGTGCTTGTGATCACGTCACACTCAGCTGTTGGTGGCGCCACTCATGTCCCCCCCAACCCCGTCCCAACCTTCCCCACCCCCTGGTTCTTCCCTCCCTCCCTTCCTCTTACCTCCTGCAATTACCCACCCTTCATTAGGCTCTCTCACTCCCTCTCCCCATTACCTATATCCGTCCCAGCCCCTCCCCCAGTCTCGACCCCACTATCAATGGATATTTTGCTAGGAAAGGAGGGTAGAAAATAGCCTAAGCTACTCTATCCCTTTGAGAAGTATTTTATTGTCTCAATAAACGTACTTGAATTAGCTAGGGAACATTAGAGCCACAGTCCGTCTCCTTCCTTGGCACTGTTATCTCCGGTCTGCAAGTTGCCTTCGCCTGTACTTCAGAATCAAATCGGCTAGATTAGGAGTGGTCAATGACACCACTTGAAAATGGTCCAGGACGGATCGAAACGTCGTCGTTTCTCCATCGTGATGAGTGGTTTGGTCATCATGTCTTCAGCCACGTTATTGTGACGCCTCGTCTGCGTCAATAACCCCTAGATAGATGGTGTACTCGAGTACAGTGCACAGCAGGGTTGGCCTGCTCCCAATAAATACCAGTAAAGCCAGTCACACACATTCTAAACACGGTCAGCCCCGCATTCACAGTAAGGTCTGTTGCATATTCACAGTAAGGTCTGCTGCATATTAACAGTAAGGTCTGCTGCATATTCACAGTAAGGTCTGCTGCATATTCACAGTAAGGTCTGCTGCATATTCACAGTAAGGTCTGCTGCATATTCACAGTAAGGTCTGCTGCATATTCACAGTAAGGTCTGCTGCATATTCACAGTAAGGTCTGCTGCATATTCACAGTAAGGTCTGCTGCATATTCACAGTAAGGTCTGCTGCATATTCACAGTAAGGTCTGCTGCATATTCACAGTATGGTCAGCTCCACATTCTAAACAAGGTCAGCTCCACATTCACGGGAAATTCAGTCCCACAGTCATAGCAAACTTAGTCTTACAATTATAGAAAATTCAGCTGTGCAGTTACCTGCTTGAAACAGCCTTAATGATTTCTCCGTTGCTTCTCCTTAAGCCTGCCTTGGTTGACCTGTTAGTGCCAGGTTTAAAAGGAGCATGCTACGTGGCTTTCGAGAAATAAGAGATCTAAAAAGTTTGTCACTGGTCCGCCAAACCACTGAAGTTCAAAGGGCTCATACAAGGTGTACTCTTATTACGTCTACATGCAGTAGTCATTGGTGTGGTAGGGACTGAAGGAGTAGGGTTTAAGACCTGAAAAGCATATATGTCCCGCTCTGTGTCATGGATACTCTATAAACAAACCCAAGCTAACCTCTTGCAACCTAACCTAACCCAATCTAACCTAACATCTTGCAACCTAAACCAATCTAAACTAACCTCACGAAAATAAGAGATAACATTGAACATAAGAACAAGGTAACTGCAGAAGGAATATTGGCCCATACGAGGCAGCTCCTATCTATAACCACCCAATCCCACTCATTGTGTTTTATATATGGTGTGGAGGAGGTGTGGAACACCATAATGTTCATGCCAGTGCTGATTTTAGGTCTCTCCCCTCGGGGCAAAAAAAGTAAAAAAGAAAAAAGATTACTGGGTAGTGGGAGACGGAGGAGCCAGCAAGCCGCTGTATGAATGAACACATTGTAGAGAAGACCCCGCTGGTGTGGGATGTAGCGCAGGGTATAAAAGATGATTAACATTTTTTGAAGAGGTGGATGAGGCAAGAAGAGATTGTTACGTTTGACCCATCTTGCAGGATAAGCCACCATGAGTGGCCACGACTCAGGGCAGACAGCGCTCGTTATATAAGGGGGTCATGTTTTTTTTGCTGGAGGTGCGTATATATATAGAGAAAACAGATCTCATTTGCAAAGAAATAAGATTGATATTTGTTTTAATTCCCGTTTGATGGGGACAGGAATGTCCTTTGTGAACAAGCAGCTCGTTTCGCTAGCATTCCCAACGTCAAGAAACTGCCGTACTAAAGTGCCCTATCCTAACCTACCAGGGGAGCCACAAACAGAAAACAGGGCAGTGTGTCAATTTCGCGAGCCGCTGCCATTTTCTTGTACTAGAGCTTTTTTTTTCCCACATGCATGATTAACCATCCTGGGAGATGGGAATCTTAGATGAACTTAAAGCTATTTGTTGATCTACACAGTGTAAGCTTTCATATAGAATAGGGTAGCAACACACTGCTGTGTATACCTAAACTTGTTAATAAAAATATATAGAAACGAAAGTTTTTGGCCTGTTGGTAAAGTATTTTGGCCTGTTGGTTAAGTATTTTGGCCTGTTGGTAAAGTATTTTGGCCTTTTGGTAAAGTATTTTGGCCTGTTGGTAAAGTATTTTGGCCTTTTGGTAAAGTATTTTGGCCTTTTGGTAAAGTATTTTGGCCTTTTGGTAAAGTATTTTGGCCTTTTGGTAAAGTATTTTTTGGCCTTTTGGTAAAGTATTTTGGCCTTTTGGTAAAATATTTTGACCTGTTGGTAAAGTATACGTCAAAATGCGACGTACTATTAGGACGGATTGCAGAATAGGATGTAGAATAGGGACAAACAAGCCCACACCGTCCACTCTCCCATAGTAATACCCCCACACTGTGCCCGCATAGAGGTTGAAGGGGATGGCTGACCCATCTTTACCACTTATATCTAACAGGGAGGGTTCCCGTGCACCCTTTCCCATCACCTCACTGAACTCCCTCCTCCTCTGCTGTCTCCCCATAACCATCACCCCATTCCCACTATCTCCCCATACAGTCTCCTCCCCATAACCAGCTTGTTACTATGGGGGGGGGAGGGGGTTAGGGCTGGTTTATCTGAAATTGAAATAATAAGGTTTATCTGGCCTGGTATATGTCACACTATGTTTACTATACCTTGTTACTGGAGCCCGGGAGCTGAAGCTTCTCTCTCTTAGGGTCTTTCGCTGGTTCTGGTGTTGGGGGTTGAGGCCTGTCAACCTCAAGATCCACCAAGAACTACAGGAAAGTCTTCTAGGTAGACCAGAAGACGGTTCGCACTCTTGTGTTTACCATTTGACACAAAATGAATTCGTTCCTTATACAAATTATTCAATATTAAAACCGGTTTATTATTTTATTTTACTTATATATATATATATATTATATATATTATATATATATATATATATATGTCGTACCTAGTAGCCAGAACGCACTTCTCAGTCAAATATGCAAGGCCCGATTTGCCTAATCAGCCAAGTTTTACTGAATTAATATATTTTCTCTAATTTTTTTCTTATGAAATGATAAAGCTACCCATTTCATTATGTATGAGGTTAATTTTTTTTTATTGGAGTTAAAATTAACGTAGATATATGACTGAACCTAACCAACCCTACCTAACCTAACCTAACCTATCTTTATAGGTTAGGTTAGGTTAGGTAGCCGAAAAAGTTAGGTTTGGTTAGGTTAGGTAGGTTAGGTAGTCGAAAAACAATTAATTCATGAAAACTTGGCTTATTAGGCAAATCGGGCCATACATAGTTGGCTGAGAAGTGCGTTCTGGCTACTAGGTACGACATATATATATATACAAGAGTTCTTACATTCTTGTACAGCCACTAACGCATAGCGTTTCGGGCAAGTCCAATTGGTCCTATGATCCCCGGAATACGAATATTATATTAAGGTTTATTAGATTAATAAAATATAAGATCAATTCAAATATTAGATCAATTCCTCGATATAAGCCTAACGTGTATGAATACATTCTGGCTTCCTGCCCCAGACACAATGAATTATTATTATTACTATTATTATTATATTATTATAGTGTACTGTACCATTGGTATTCGAAACTGTAATGTTCGTTTCAACCGGACCCCTATAATTCTTTGGCTAACTCATCAATTCTGTCATGAATTTGGAGGCCAACATGAGAATCCACGTAAAATGGACTCTGTTACCACCATTAATATTTTTTTCTTTACATTTGACCATTTAGGGAAGTTGTGAAAACGCATTTGTGACTGTGTGGTACAGTCTTTCAAAGCCACTAACATGCATAGCATTTCAGCATGTATTAAAGCAAATACAAAATTTTGCAGTAAATTTTAAATTACATACAAAATTTAACAAAAAATATAGTGACTGTGCTATGATTAACTGTATGTTTCTATGAATTGTTTCCCTAATGAATTGAAAAGCTGTCCAACTTTTGCCTCATTCAAAAACAAACCCAAAAGTTACCTAATTTCATCTTTATAGTTTCCTACCTTGTGCTTTAAACTTGCACTGTATCTAGTGCTACCCAATCCTCCAATCTTTATGTACCTAAGCCAAACAACTTTACCATTGTGATCATTGCTGTCTTCTTGTATGTGCTATCAATATGCTGTATTGTGCCTATTAATCTTTGTTAAATTACCTATAAATCTGTCAATGTTATCAACCAGAGCTACCGATGTGCTTTAATATATCTACTAATCTCTCTCATTTTTTTCTTGCAATGTACTTGTTCTCATTTTATAAATTATGCTATTATTTATCTACTTAAAATTATTTGTTAGATTAAGGACCTGTCCGAAACGCTGCGCGTACTAATGGCTTTCTCGAACCCATTGTTGATGTGACGACTTATACTGAATTTTGTAACTAGCTCATCAAGATTGTAACTTGCTTAACTAAATGAATTGTGGGGTTCAGTCCCTGAGCCCATTATGTGCTTCTGTAACCCTTTCCACTACCGCCCACAGGATGGGTATGGGGTGCATAATAAATGAACTAAACTAACTGTACCCTCACAAACCCAATGTACCTTCTTATATATAAATAAATAGATAAATAAACATGTTCAACACATATATGAAATTGCATCTGCAATTTCTTATGCATTACATCTCTACCTACTGAAGGCTGGCCAATTATTTACTTATACATGTATTCCAAAATGTAACCAATAACTGTACCTTTTAAAATTTGTGGGCCTAGACATACCTGTCTAATATTAATCATATAATGTCTTTCCTTTGGGGTTTCCTTGCTCTCAAGCATAAAAGTAAATTTTGAAAATGCTCCTCAGTTTAAATTATTTACATTTTTAATGATGTAATGCATTTTTTGTTTAGGTTCTGTTGCTAAATCTTCAACAAGCTTCTAAAATTCTCAAGAGGCGAGGTCTTTGTAGAAGATTAAGCCAAGCTGAGGACACCTATATTAATGATGCCTCCTTGACACCTCTGTGAGCTCTTGCACTCACCAAGGGTAATACTGACACGCATCGACAACCAGTGATGGGAATATTTAGCAGGGCTATGACATGGCTACCAAAGAATTGGATAAATATTCAGGGCTTCCACATGCAGGGTAAGTAGAATGGTTGATTTTTGAAAAAAAATTCTATATTAGAACACTGGCTCACAATTTTGTGGGTTAGAATGGCTATTTAGTATATTTTAGCCAATATAAATATACAAAGAGACATGTTAAACTAATACAATTACAAAGTACAGTATGTACAATAATGTGAAAAGAAATGAGCTGCTTGCAAGTACACAAGTGAAGTTAACACCCTCTGCAAATATATTTATATATCATTACCATGAGCATATTCACTTTGCTGACCTCATGTACATGGGTTGCCCTAGCTGTTATTGTGTAAATCACCATCATCCGGCAGTAACATACGCCAAGTTTATTACATACCATCCTCACACACTAGGATCATCTGTAAGTCTTCAGAAAAGAAAGACCCATTGGTGCCTGGGCACAAATAATATGGGACTATCCCCATTTATGCAGCTTGCTGTATGTGTTTAAGGTTCTCATTACAAAATTCAATAGAAGACAAATGGTTCTTGAGCAAATTAGTTTCATTTCCTTCTCATCAAAGAATTCCCTTTATGGGTAGGCCTTCATTCCCTTCATTAGTTAGGATTCAGTTACTGATTTGAGAAAAAGTTGTGTTACCTGTAGCACCTGTTACCTGTAGTGGAATCAGTTGATGTAGCTATGGAAGGTCCCATAGCGCTTGATTCTGCCTCTGATACTGTCCCTGATGAAATCCTCGCTGCTGTTTGTCGTTATTCACCCAACCGCCCTTGGGGAGCTTCCTCCCTCCCAACGTGATGGGGTACCCAGAGATGAACCCCATCAGTTCCCCTCTGCTCCTTCTTTCCCAACTCTTTGTCTTTGCTTGATTTTCCTCTGCCCCCCACCCTGACTTCACTACGCCTATTCCTGGTTCTCCTCTAGTCTCCTGTGTCCTTTGCCTTAGTTTTTCTCAATTATTTTTTTATTTTTTTCTTGCCTTTAGCTCTTTACTGTCTATTCTTCAACAGAATATTCGTGGTTTCTCTGACTTTTCCTTGACTAACTTCTGTATCTCAGTTTTCACTGCTTTGTGTCTGTCTCCTTTAGCTGATGCCTGAGGCTCATTCTGGTCACTTGGATGGTTATGCATATCTTTCCTCCCTCCAGCTTTTGCTAGGACTCTTAACTCTACTGCCCTTTTGATCTGGAATGATATTCTCTTTCTCTTTCCTCCTTTTTCAGTTGAATGTTTATTCCTCTGCCACTTGTATCTTTATAGATGAGTGGTACACTGTCTGTTATATTTACCTCCCCCCTGCATATTCCTCTTTCTCTTCCCAATCTTAGCTGCTTCTTAAACTCATTACCAGAGCCTGTGCTCCTTTTGGCCAATTTTAACCGTCGACGTAGCCTCTGAGGTGATGCTCTGATGAATACTCGAGGCCGTTTTTCTGGATCCTTTCGTCCTCTCTTCTCCATTCTCTTCAGATTTCTGGTGAGCCAACTCAAGTTGACTCATGCACTTGCACCCTTTCTTGAATTGATTTTTCAGTATGCTCATCCTTCATTTATGTAGACCTATTGTGGAGGATGGAGGAAAAAATTTCATGCAATGTTTTCTTTACCAGCTTCTATTGCTAGATATTGACCAGTTTTCTGAAATTCTATATTGCAGGGCTGTGAAGGAAGCAAAGATGAAGAATATTGCTTACTAATGCTATCTCCTAGTCACGTGTACTTCAGTTGATCCACTTGTCAAGATTAAGGAATTTCACATTTTGGTTTTATTATCGCTGTGTAGTGGCAATCATTTGTTTGGAAAATAAATTATGAATGAGAGGGAGGGATGGTTGTATGTATTATAATAATTGGTTCATCGAGTATATAGAAATTAACAATTTGGAAAAATGGTAGTTGCTGAATGGAAAATGAAGCAGGTCACAAAGTAGTGATTCTTGTAGTAGAAGAGTACAAAAGAAAATTGCATTTAGAGAAAGTGCATTCATTATTTCTCAAACAGTAGTGCTTCCATTGGGTTGTAAGTACAGCCAGCCAACCACTTGTAAATACACTTTTGCCTAAAATATTTATAGGTTGGTTGATACCTGGTTGATGGGGTTCTGGGAATTCTTCTACTCCCCAAGCCCGGCCCGGGGCCAGACTTGACTTGTGAGAGTTTGGTCCACCAGGCTGTTGCTTGGAGCGGCCCGCAGGCCCACATACACACCACAGCCCGGTTGGTCCGGCACTCCTTGAAGGAAACAATCTAGTTTCCTCTTGAAGATGTCCACGGTTGTTCCTGTAATATTTCTGATGCTCGCTGGTAGGACGTTGAACAACCGTGGACCTCTGATGTTCATACAGTGTTCTCTGGTTGTGTATAGTGTTAGCCTTAAAATTCTAATATTTGTGGGTATACCTGGAGTGGGTTCTGGGAGTTCTATGCCCCAACATAGAAGACATCTTCTATGAACATAGAAGATATTGTAAAACATCTTTTATCTTTTAAATAACAGTAGGCCAAGCCTGACCTATTGTAATTTAAAATGAATTGTAAAGATTTGCGGATAGGAGTAACTAAAACTTGTGTTGATATTGTCTCTTGTGTTGATTCTCAAATTATCATTCAAATTATGATTAGGTTTTCTTACAGCTATTTATTGAAGTGACATAAAATGCACAGGATAACTATTGCTCTCAAAGAATCCTCAAACTTCTACAAACCTCGGTATAAGCCTAAGATGTATTGTATGTATAACCTGGCATACAAGCTATACATGTATGCCAGGTTATACATGTATAGTATACAGTATAACCTGTTTCCCGACACAATGAAATAAACTTGTTTGTATATTCTTTTCTAACAAAATTTAAAAGATCGTGAAATTTACATTCTTCATCATACTTCTATGGGTCATTCTACAAAGTTGGCAGACTAATAGATGTTATAAATGCTAGACTTGGCTACAAATATCTCAGGGAGTTTGCACTTTTTCTTATTGCATGTACTTTAGTATATCTGACAAAATAATTCAGTGCTTATATGTTTAAATGTTGTCATTATCAGCATAACTATTGACATACCATATGTCACTATGTAATTGGGAAAAAACTCACGAGAGAACTTTGTTCACTAATGTTCAAGAAATATCCATGCATTATATAATGGATGACATTACCCAAAATCTTATACTGTAGCCCAGTCTAGTCAGAGACCGGTCCATGGAAACATTGATCCTCGGAACCATCAGAAGGTAACGAGGTATTCAGAATTTGTCAAGTGTAGTTCCTGCGTGTGCAAACACACACACATACGACAAAGAGTGGCCCTCATAAAATCCTCTTTTTTTTTTTTTTAGATATATACAAGAGTTGTTACATTTTTGTACAGCCACTAGTACGCGTAGCATTTCGGGCAAGTCCCTGGAATACGATCCCCACGAAGAATCGTTTTAACTTTACCCTCAGTCCCTCATGTTAACCTCAAGCCCTCATGCAACCCCAAGCCCTCATGCAATTGCAGGCCCTCATGCAACCTCAGGCCCTCATACAACCCTAAGCCCCCATACAACCCCAAACCCTCATGCAACTCCAAGCCCCCATAGAACCCCAAACCCTCATGCAACCCCAAGCCCTCATAGAACACCAATCCTTATTCTCACCTTCATTAATATTGTTCTCTATTTTCTCCTAGGTAAAAGAAACAAGCCAGCAATGTCATATACACAAATTTATTCAAATTTTACACTTGATAGTTTGAGATTATAGCTCTGCAACAGTAACCTATATCAATAAAATAGAATATCTGTCTCTGAGGATGGAGGCCAAATGCTCAGGCCTAGTCTCACCCAATTTTGCATGTTGGTTTCTGTGGTGTAGGTGCCTAGCATGGGTGAGTTGGGGTCGGCTTTATGATAAGTAGTTTGCGAGTCATTAACATTGTATGATCAAAGTACGATGCATGATCAAAGTACGAAGGTGATGCATGTTACTGTAACTTAAATATTATTACTGAAACTTTGAGAGATACTCTTCCGCATACCTCAGACTGCCAGACACTCTTTAGACCCCATGTCTGGTAGTGGGAAAAATGCACCCTAGCACCTCCCACACTTGATGCTTGCACAATAGTAGTATGAGACACACATTTACAGAATGCAATGCACCCTATTGCCACACATTCACACACACATACACAACTTCGTATTTACATTTCGCTAACACACACTGGTTCACTCTTCCCACACATCAAACACCACACACACACGTGCCTAAGTAGCTACACAGTGACACAATCTATCACCTAACATATTATAAATGCACAGCAACACAATACACACAATAGATTGGCACACAAAGTACAATCACACAATCATGTGTGATCTAAATACAAACACCAACACCTTCACCAGTCCATAAGAACGTGACATAAGCTACAACCCAACCAGAAGCGCAAATATGGGCTACACCCAGCTAAAAAAGCCTGTATATAGCCTATGAGATGTAGTTTACTGCCATAACTCAATCTGCAAGCAGTCCTTTGGGTGAGAGAGAGCCAGAGAAATATTCTGGTTCCAGCTTTTTGGTGGAAAATTTGGAAAAATGTGCAACTCTTAATATATTGTTAACTTTAGTAGAAAAATTGTCAAAGTAGGACTTACTACAAACCTGCCACTTCTCTAAATAATATGGCAAATATATATACAACAATTAAATATTCTCTAAGCAAGTATATTCCTTGGAAATATGGATGTAATATCGAAATTAAATTAAAATGTTAGTTCATATTAAAAAATATTTGAGCTGGAAATATTATACGGAGGAAGATTCTACATATCTATACCCGTATCGATCTGTCTGATGCTATCATATGTAACCTGTTTCACACCAGAGTATAGCAGTATACCAACATACACACACACACACAAGTATACTGTCACATACACCTTTATACTGTACATACTTGCATACTACTGAATTAGCACATGCACATGTAAAAATCAGTGCCAGCATTCTACAAGCATTTACACAAGTACTTATTAGCCTTTTCATCTTTTCTCAATCTTTAATGGCTTTGTTTATATTTATTAAACAGCTTATGAGCTCCAAAGCACCAAGTGGCTGTTTATAACAACAATAACACTTGATTTGGAAGTTTCGATGCTCGCAAACTTTGTTATTAAACAGCTGTACAGGTTCGTAAGTACTTGCACAACAGCTTGAAGAATCCAGCCCCCAAATCACTAAGTCTTTCAGTACAGTGTACAGGAAATTTGTTTTAGTACTTCACTATGTTGTAGAGTTTATACTTTCCTGCGGTCTTGACCTCGATCACTGGAGTCTTGACTCGGAGCATGCGATTTTCATCACAGTGATCTTGACTGGTGAACAAAGTCAACATCACAGTGATCTTGACTGGTGATCAAAGTCAACATCACAGTGATGAAGATCACATGCTCAAGGTCACGACTGCAGTGATCCAGTTCAAGACTACAGTGATCAGTAGTTTTGACCTTTATCACTGTGATCTTGATCTTGGTCATTATAAGTTGAATTATTTATTTAAACCATGTTTGTTATTTGTAATTTTTTGGGAGAGATACATTTCCTTTTAAGGAATGACACTCGTACACACATATACAGTACATGTGCCCATTTACAAAAGGAAAGTCGTGTCTGACAAACTTGATTGAGTTACACACAGAAATCACAATAGGGTGATGCATCAAATGAACACATCCACAAGGGCTGTGACGAGGATTCGAACATACGTCCAAGAGCATCCCAGACATTGCCTTAATCGACTGAGCTACGACATGGTCAAAAGAATTGCAACCAGAAGTTCTACTGAACTTACTGGATCCTGCAGCCTCTGAGACACAAACCAGGATTTTACACAATTCCCCCATGCACTCGAGTTATGTCAATAGTTCTACCTCTTCGCAACTAACTTCTGGTTGCAATTCATTTGATCATGTCATAGCTCAGTCGATTAAGGCAACGTCTGGGATGCTCTCAGGTGTAGGTTCGAATCCTTGTCACGGCCCTTGTGGATTTGTTCATTTGATTGAGTTGTATGACATAAGATGGGAAAAAGAAGTCTGGGTAGACAAATTTCCTAGATGTCAAAAAGCATTTTACATGAATGGCTAGTGTACAAGATGGAGAAGCAGGCCAAGATAGCTGGGAAAATGCTAAATTAGGGTAAGGGAATAGCTGAAGGACAAAAACTAAGTCATAGTCAGATCGGAAGTTTCAAGCTGGATAAATGTAACAATTACCTCTGCTGTTCCTAATTTACGTGAATGACATTCCTGAGGGAGTGAGCTCGTACATATCAGTGTTTGCAGATGATGCAAAGCTGTTGAGAAATGTAAAAACAGAAAAGGAATGCATGAAGTTACAGGAGAACCTTAACAAACTCCAGGAGTTGGCAAATAAATAGTTGCTGGAATTCATCATCAACAAATGTAAGGTAATGAAGATGGAAAAGGGAGAAAGGAGACCAGGAGGTATCTACTATATAAGGGAAAGGCAGTTAAAGGAATAGGAAAGAAAGATTTGGAAGGGGGATACTATTTCAACACTAATGTTAGAGGTACACAAAGAAGGTAACAATGGTAGCATACAGATGCTGGCAAACATAAGAACATTGTTTATGAACCTAAATCAGGACTACAAGGCAAGCTGCACTATTTATTAGACCCATACTGGAATATACAACTTCTGCACAGAATCCACACCTTGTGAAACAAAAACTGGAAAAGTGCAGAGTTTTGCAACAAAATGGTGCCAGAAGAAAGGCTAATGGAACTAAATCTCTCAGTCCTAGAGGATAAAAAAATAGATGAGGATATAATCACAACATGCAAGATACTGAGGGGGATAGACAAGGTGCACAAGGACAGCCTCTGCCAATTCAGATTGAAAGAAAGAAGGACAAGAGAACACAGGTGGAAGCCGGAAACACAAATGAGCCAAAGGAATGTAAAGAAATACTCGTATCTTGTATTAGTGGTCAACAAGTGGAGTGCACCGAAGGAAGAAGTTGTGGAAGTTACCTCCATCCACAACATTAAGGCCAGATTCGACAGAGAATTTGAACATCAGAATAGTTAAATTACAAAACAGGTACAACAAGGCTAGTAGGCAGGGCATAAAGAGTTGGACCTCACTTCCCTGTAGACACTGATAGTAAGTACAGTACACAAGCATTGTTCTTGAGCTATGAAGAAAGGCAGAGGGAACTTCACTATCTCCCGGTGATTTGTCCCTCAAAAGAATCCTTGATACCTTTGATATCGCTCGACATGCACATTTTTGTTTTAGAATTGGCATCCTTAGTGATATTTAGTGCCTTTTGAATATTCTACGACTTTGATGCTGCTACATAGTTTCTCTGGTTTAGCGCTTTCTTCTGGTAATTACTTTTCTTTACTTCACTACACTGGAGGAAAGAAGATAGGGGAGATATGATAACGACGTGCAAGTGTAGTGTGTTATACAACATGGAATCAATGTTTGAATTACCATAAGTAACAGAAGAATGAGAGGACATAATTTAAACTGAAAACACAGATGAGTCAAGAGTTTTCAGAAATAACTTTTTCAGTCTGAGTGGTAAATGAGTGCAATGGACTAGATGAGGAAGCTGTTGAAGCCAATTTGATACACAGTTATAAATGTCAATATGATAAAAAAAAGTAGAGTCACTGCACTGAACTACTGAAGGCTGAATGCTCGACCCTGCAAGCACAGGTGAATACAACTATGTGAGCACTCACATACACACACACACACACGCTTTGAGATATAATCTAGAAGAAAGTGGGGACATTGAAACAGTTGTTGAACTCAATTTCAAGAGAGGACACTATTTGGAACATAGAAATTTTTTTAATGAGTGTAATTGGACAGACTTGTTGCTAAGCAATGAAGTAAATGAGATGTATGCCAAATTTTGCAAAATATACGATATTAAGGCACACAAACGTTCATACCAAAACAGAGATGCAGGACCAGAAAACAGGATTGGTTCAACAGAAACTGCATGAGGGCCAGAGATTAAAAGATTAAAAAATGGAATCAATACATAAAGAGGCCAAACCCCAAAACATTCCCGCGATACAAAGATGCGAGAAACAACTACACGGCAGCGAGGAGAGAGGCAGAAATAAATTTTGAATAAGGGAAAGCGGACAAATATAAAACAGAACCAGATCTATTCTATAAATTCATAAACAACAAATTACAGGCAAATGATAATATTCAGAGGTTGAAAATGAGAAACAGATTCATGGAAAATAAGGAAATGTGTGAAACATTAAAAGAAAAATTACAAAGTGTGTTTGTACAAAATGAAATCTTGAGGGAACCACACAATAAGAATTTCAGAGAACATAGAGCACACAGTGGTGTCTAGAGACAAGGTGGAAAAAATGCTCAACGAGCTAAATAAGAACAAAGTAGTTGGCCCAGATGGAGTTTCATCATGGGTTCCGAGAGAATGTGCATCCGAACTCAGCATTCCACTTACACTGATTTTTCAAACATCCCTGTGTACAGGAGTCGTAGCAGATGTGTGAGAAAAGGCTAACATAGTGCCGATCTACAAAAGTGGAAGCATGGAAGACCCCTTCAATTAGAGACCTGTATCATTGACAAGTGTAATAGTCAAAATATTGGAAAAAATAATTAAAACTAAATGGGTAGAACACCTGGAGACAAATGATATAATATCATACCATCAGTATGGTTTTCGATCTGGAAGATCCTGTGTAACGAATTCACTCAGTTTCTATGATCGAGCCATCTAGATTTTACAGGAAAAAGATGGTTGGATTGCCTGCCTCTATCTGGCCCTAAAAAAGGCTTTTGTCAGAGTTCCATATAAGAGGTTCTTTTGGAAACTGGAACATATTGGAGGGGTGACAGGTAAGCTTCTAACATGGAAAATTTTTCTATCTGATCGAAAAATGAGGGCAGTAATCAGAGGAAGTGTATCTGGTTGGAGAAATGTTACAAGTGGAGTACCACAGGGTTCAGTTCTTACACTGGTAATGTTCATTGTCTACATAAACGATCTACCAGATGGAATACAGAATTATATGAACATGTTTGCTGATGATGCTAAGATAATAGGGAAGATAAGTAACTTAGATGATTGTCATACCCTTCAAGACGACCTGGACAGAATAAATATATGGAGCACCACTTGGCAAATGGAATTTAATGTAAATAAATGCCATGTTATGGAATATGGAATAGAAAAACATAGACCCAACACAACCTATGAATTATGTGAGAAAACTTTAGAGAATTCTGATAAAGAAAGAGATCTAGGGGTGGTTCTAGATAGAAAACTATGACCTGAGGATCACATAAAGAACATTGTGCGAGGGGCCAATGCTACACTTTCTAACTTCAGAATTGCTTTTAAATACAGGTATGGCAAAATACTGAAGAAATTGTTCACGACTTTTGTTAGACCAAAGCTAGAATATGCAGCAGTTGTATCGTACACATATCTTAAGAAGCACATCAATAAACTGGAAAATGTGCAAAGACATGCCACTAAGTGACTCCTAGAACTGAAGGACAAAAGCCCACGAGGAGAGGTTAGAGGCATTAAACATGCCAAAACTAGAAGATAGAAGAAAAAGAAGTGATATATCACTACGAAGAAAATAGTAACAGGAATTGATAAAATTGATAGGGAAGATTTCCCTGAGACCTGGAACTTCAAGAACAATAGGTCATAGATTTAAACTAACTAAACAAAGAAGACAAAAAATATAAGAAAATTCACTTTTGCAAACAGAGTGTTAGACGGTTGGAACAAATTAGATGAGAAGGTGGTGGAGGCCAAAACCGTCAGCACTATAATTTCAAAGCGTTATATGACAAAGAGTGCTGGGAAGACAGGACACCATGAGCATAGCTCTCATCCTATAACTACACTTAGGTAATTACACACACACATCTGGACTTCAGTTAGCAGAAGACAAAGCATATATCTAATTATCTATGGCACACAAGTCTAGTGTAATTACTAATAATAGTGATAAATATATGTACATTACAACGGTGATTGACACACACACATACACGAGAGCTGCTGATGTGCTCGTCTGGCCTTACCTCGTTAATATAGTACATCTGTAACAGAATTCATCAAGCATTTATGCAACAATTTACAAAGTTTGTATACATCTTTCCTTAACCATGATGGCATTGTTTACATGTATAAACAGTTGATGAGTTTCAGAGTACTATGAGGTTGTTTACAGCCAAAATAATCTTGGGTTGTGTAATTCCAAGCTTCTAAGTTGTTTAATAAATGTAAGCAAAGGAAAGATATATAGGTTTTGTAAGTGGTTTTATAAATGCTTAATGAATCCTTGTCTGAAAACAGTTCACATGCAGATTTTTATTAGTAGTACCGTTTTCATCATCATATTTGGTACAGTACTGTGCTCCATATTTATTTATTTATTTATATCACTTATTTTGTGATCAAATTACTGTATTCTGTGTATTGATTTTTTGTTTTGTTTATTTATTAACAAATCTTTTCTTTTTAAGCTTTAAATATTTATATTATTTAAGATTTACTTTATCAAAAACTAAATGTAATTATTTTATGGTTTTTAGGTAGATTATATAATTTTTGTCTTCACTATATATATATTACATTTACAGCCCCCTCTGCCTTGATTCAAGATTTCCTTCCTCAGCCTATCATCTGCAACAACAATTTAATATTATTGTACTGTATTAAAGTCAATTTTCTGGGTGGCTTCAGGAGGCCATCAGTCACCAGGTTCTCCAGACCGTGTGGAAGTCTGCAGCATCACTCCTCAGGAACCACCTTCCTTGTAGTTATCCTTCTCTTTGTAATTGTTCTACTGGCCTGTGCCCATTGCGACTTCTCATTCGCAACCGTATTGGTGATGTTCCACATTATGATGAAGTCTTCATGACATAGGTGGGATGTTTTGGATTATGAAAGATGTTCTTTGTGACATTGGTGATATACTTGTTTACGATGGAGATGTTCTTCACCAGGACTCATTAATTAAAGAACTTAACAAGCTGAAGCAAGAAAACATATTTGGAAATTGTCTTGATCTACAGCCTCTATCACACACACACACACACACTATATCCCTCTATCACTATATCACACACACACCCCATCCCAACAGAAATAATACTAATCTGTGAGCCACTAATGCTTCATCTCCTCCCTCATGGACCTCTTCATGACATAGGCAATGTTCTTCATAAGGAGGTCCCAAGCCAGCTCCACCTCCTCCGTCCATTCATCCTCCAGCGCTGGCCGGATGGCCTGCAGGAACTGGGGCCCCACCAACTGCAAGGAGAAGAATAGTATGGGTATTGTAATTTGCAGGTTGTGTGTGCCACCTGACTGATATATCACTGCAAATAAAATAGAAATACACAGTATACTGAACAAAAAAAAACTACTTTCGTACAGTCAGTGCTGTGTGTTGCTGTCTAAAGAGGAGACTCGACTGGTAAATTTGTACATAACATTGATGGCGATGGAGATAATGTTAAGTGGTGATAGATATACTATTAAAGCTACTAAGGATATGGTCGAAGAATATTCAAAGTCAGCCAAGGAAAGTCAGGGGATAAAGGTGTACATGATAATGTTGGTAATGATATAGAGTGGGAAACTCTGATCTTCACTAACTTTACGATAAAACTCTTCTTAAATATAAGGTAATGGCATCAGATACCACAACTTCTCTAAGCACATCTGCTGCTGACCTCTTTCCCGGGCACCCTGGGTACAAGATTATCGAAGTAGCTAAGTGTGTCAAATACCAGAACAAAAGGGAAACGTCAGTGCATTTAATCAGAGGAGAATAAAATATACAGTATCTCCACGAGAGAAGTATGGCATTTTTTTCTGTTTATGGTTTCTGATTCTTTCTCTCTCAAAAATCTTTAACTGGTCGGTATAGTGATGGCCTTGCTTCTTGCAGGTCAGCGTTCGATCCCCGACAATCCAAATTGTTGGGCACCATTCCTTCTCTCCATCCTATTCTGTCCTAATATTTCTTCCATGTTCTATATAGTCATACTGGCTTGGTGCTTACACCTGATAATTTCTTTTCCTTTCTTTCTGTCTGACTATCTGTGTCCATCTCTATTTCTCGATTTTTTTTGTCCCAAGTGACAACAGAAGGTAAACCGAGAGGAGACGTAGGAGACGTTAGTTATTTTCCGGTCTCTTCTCCCGAGATTATTTGTCTCTTCTCATTCAGAATGTCACATTTACAGTCAACTCCATAGAACTCACTATGCCAGCAGTGCACTTCCTCAACTTCTAGGCCCAACCACTTGGGGTGGATGGTAGAGTGATGATCTCGCTTCATGCAGGTCGGCGTTCAATCCCTGACTGTCCAAGTGGTTGGGCACTGTTATTTTCCTCAGTCCCAAATTGAGGGAACTATCTTTCCTCAGAAAGTTCCCAAATCCTTATCCTGATCCCTTCGCAGTGCTATATAGTCGTAATGGCTTGGCACTATATCCTGATAGTTCCCTCCCTTTCTCAAATTCTAGTAACACTTACTGCGTTCACTCCAGGCAGCTTACTGCGTTCACTTCAGGCAGCTTACTGCGTTCACTCCAAGCAGCTTGTTCCAAACCATAATGAAATCTGAACCAAGTAGCAATCGGGTCAACCCATGTGTTGCGTTGACATATACCAAGACTGTCAAACATCAGACGGGGCAAACTCAAGTTAACTTACAACTTTAAGCATCTCCTGCACTTGTCTAATAGCCTTTCCCTCTTCCAGCGGCCTCGCCAGACAACTTATGATCGGTAAGACGCTTACAGTATTCCCTCTCCCTTCCCTTCCGTGTGTCGCCATAACTCCCTCCCAACTCCCTCTGTAATACCTGACACGAGCCAAACATACTAATAAGCTTTCCTGAAGAAAGACTAAGTTACTAGAGGCGGTAGGCCCTCCACGTCTTGCACACACACGTCATTAATTAGCATTATGTTCGCTTGTTTTAAGCGTCTTTTTATGGTGTCTAGCGTGTAGTTTACCAAGAGGGTCAGTGCTCTCTTGAAGGAGATGTATCCTAAGGTACGAAGAATAACTTTGAGGTCTAACATGTTATGGAGTGAGAGTAAGAGAGACAGAGTTAGTACTCATTTATACCAGTTAGCATCTTAAGGGGTGAGATTTGTCTCAACAATGACGCAGAAGAGACTTCTTCGTCATTGAGACTAGACACCGAGACTACAAAAACTTTAAATTATTTGTTATTGGACACCTGAATGAATCAGCTCGCAGGCACCAGAATGCCTGCGAGCTGATCACCAATCAGCACGGGTATCCCAGATTCACACGAGGGATGATTAAAACAGAACACAAGTGGTATTCTCACCGATATATGCTGGACTTGGGCGCCGTAGTGGCAGTGGTTTCGGCCGCATTCCTGGACGAGGGGCACCAGTTTCTCCGGCTGGTCGAGGCGACGGACAGCCTTCTCCACGAAACCCATCACCCTGCAACCACGAAGACCCTTCGTAAGATCCACCAATATCTTCACCATCATCAGTTAGATTTAGATTTAGATTTTTTATTCAGGTAAAGGTACATACATTGAAGATGAGTTACAAACAATATGTTGGATTTAAAGATAGAGCTAATACTTCAACTGTTATGAAAAGTCTTATGTAAACGTGATAAATAAATGGCAAAGGAGGTTCCGTTTTGCTAAATTCAAAGTAATATATTTAGGAAGCAACAATTAATAGCCAAAGTGGATATATATGTCATAGAAGTGATGGAAGAGAATGGAGTTTGCAGTGACTAATATATCGAAGGCAACAATACAAGCTCTGACATAGTGTACCAAGCCAGTTGCCAGTGGACTGAGGCAGTATGCTGAGATAGTAAATATTGTACTGAGGCAGGGCAGTGAGGCATTATGTGGTGAGGCAATGCACTGAGGAAGCAGGCAGTATACCAAGTATTTAACTGAGGCAATATGGAGTGCACGCCTCCTCCTCCCAGAATCTTCTCAACCATCACCCTCAACCCAATATATAACCCAGTACCCAATATAACTCAGTACCCAATATTTCAGGACGGAACATGCATAGCAATTTTGGATTAAAAATACCGACATTCTCCATATTAAACACATTCCAGACCTCGCTGTGTAAAAGTAATTTGTTTTGATAAATTTCCTGGAATTATATGTACACCCGATTTAAAAAAAATTACGCTCTGCACAGAAATATAGGCAGTTAAATTTGAAAAATATTACGAGTACAGGCTGGTAGCTGAGTGGACAGCGCGCGGGATTCGTAATCCTGTGGCCCGGGTTCGATTCCCGGACTAGGCAGAGACAAATGGGCAGTTTCTTTCACCCCTCATGCCCCTGTTACCTAGCAATATTACCTACTATTAATATATAATATATACTAATTAGTTATTAGTAACAGTTGATTGATTAACAGTTGAGAGGCAGGCCGAAAGAGTACACAAGGTACCATTTATACAAGGTACCATTTGAGAGATGAAATTTTTCTAGAGAGAGAGAGAGAGAGAGAGATAGAGAGAGCACAGGTGCAGTAAACCAGGAAGGTTGAGCACACAGGTGCAGTAAACCAGGACGGTTGAGCACACAGGTGCAGTAAACCAGGAAGGTTGAGCACACAGGTGCAGTAAACCTCAGGTAACGTGTTGCCAGTGGCAATACAGTCGAGGATAAACAAGGACTGGGAGCCAAATATTGACCCAGCCCTCTAGTTACACTCTGTACTCCCGCCTGCCTCTAGTCACCTGTTTCTGCCTCTAGGGGGACGAGTTCTAGCTCTTGGACCCAACCTTTCCAATCGCCGGTTGTCTAATGCAAGGCCTTCCGGCCTATTATTAAAATCAAGAACGGTTGTGTGTGTGTGGATAAAGGTATTTCCAGAGCTAAATCAGTCTTTGGAGTCTTTGGAAGTTTGGAGCGTCAGAGACAAGTTTATTATATACAATCTTGACAATAGTCTGAAAAGCAGAGTTCCTTAAGTGATAAGTCTCTAGACATCGCTGCTCCAGCAGACAAATGAATACCCACAAGCGTATACAACTATGAAGAAACCTGCCTGTTTAGAAGACTGTATAGAGGCTTCAACAGGTGTTTATAAGGCTCAGTATATAGGTCCTCAACAGGTGTTTATAAGCATCTTAGACTAAGATCCAAAGTCAACACCTGGGGACATTTGGTGACCCTCAAGACACAGCAGGAGGCGAGGCTCTCTGACTTGAAGGGTCAACACAAGGACGACATACATGGAGGCCAGAGCCAAGCGTCACCCAGAAGGTGGACCCCTTGCCAAGGTCGAAGCAAGGATAAGATAATGAAAATATATTCTCATTCTTTGTTATCCACAATTTCTTGTATAGATCGTTGTATTTTTTTATTGCAAGATAAAAATGTGTTTGTCTAGAACTGATAAAAATGAATGGGTGAATCTTGAACAAAAGATGGTGAATGTTTTTAATGTTGAACAGTGAGCGTTTGTTTCATCAAAGTGGGAAGTGAAAAAGGAGGGTGGATGGGGAGGCAGTGTGTGTGGGGGGGACCACACACACACACACACACACACACACACACACACACACACACACACACACACACACACACACACACACACACACACAAAAATGAGGGCAGTAATCAGAGGCAATGTATCAGAATGGAGAAATGTCACAAGTGGAGTACCACAGGGTTCAGTTCTTGCACCAGTGATGTTTATTGTGTACATAAATGATCTACCAGTTGGTATACAGAATTATATGAACATGTTTGCTGATGATGCTAAGATAATAGGAAGGATAAGAAATTTAGATGACTGTCATGCCCTTCAAGAAGACCTGGACAAAATAAGTATATGGAGCACCACTTGGCAAATGGAATTTAATGTTAATAAATGTCATGTTATGGAATGTGGAATAGGAGAACATAGACCCCACACAACCTATATATTATGTGAGAAATCTTTAAAGAATTCTGATAAAGAAAGAGATCTAGGAGTGGTTCTAGATAGAAAACTATCACCTGAGGACCACATAAAGAATATTGTGCAAGGAGCCTATGCTATGCTTTCTAACTTCAGAATTGCATTTAAATACATGGATGGCGATATACTAAAGAAATTGTTCATGACTTTTGTTAGGCCAAAGCTAGAATATGCAGCTGTTGTGTGGTGCCCATATCTTAAGAAGCACATCAACAAACTGGAAAAGGTGCAAAGACATGCTACTAAGTGGCTCCCAGAACTGAAGGGCAAGAGCTACGAGGAGAGGTTAGAAGCATTAAATATGCCAAAACTAGAGGACAGAAGAAAAAGAGGTGATATGATCACTACATACAAAATAGTTACAGGAATTGATAAAATCGACAGGGAAGACTTCCTGAGACCTGGAATTTCAAGAACAAGAGGTCATAGATTTAAACTAGCTAAACACAGATGCCGAAGAAATATAAGAAAATTCACCTTCGCAAATAGAGTGGTAGACGGTTGGAACAAGTTAAGTGAGAAGGTGGTGGAGGCCAAGACCGTCAGTAGTTTCAAAGCGTTATATGACAAAGAGTGCTGGGAAGACGGGACACCACGAGCGTAGCTCTCATCCTGTAACTACACTTAGGTAATTACACTTAGGTAATTACACACACTGTCTCTCGCTCTGTCTCTGTGTGTGTGTGTGTCTCTCTCTCTCTCCCTCCTCTCTATTTGCAATTTTCTTGTCTCAATCACTAGCTCCCTTCTTCTCTCCTTTCTCTCACTCTGTCTCTCTTTTCTTGTCTCTTGCCCCTCTCTTTTATAATACGTTCAACTGGAAAATGAATATTATAATTCAATAAATATATAGTTTTATCAGTGACACTAAATTATCAAAGATACCCCCAGAGAAGAAGCCGTTTTCTCAGAGCCGTTTTCTGTATTCAGCTTCGGTTTCAAAATACAAAAATAAATATTTTGGCGCGTTTTTTGAGTCAGTTTAATTACCGGGTTTAAAAATGTAAACGCAGGTATCTTGCACAACGATCAAAATCTAATTAAAAGATAAATATTTTATATTGCGTTTATGTTTGTTATTGTACGTCTGCGGTCGTGTGTGGTGTTCCACAGGGAGCTACTGACCTAAGGGCGTGGTGTTCCACAGGGAGCTACTGACCTAAGGGCGTGGTGTTCCACAGGGAGCTACTGACATAAGGGTGTGGTGTTCCACAGGGAGCTACTGACCTAAGGGTGTGGTGTTCCACAGGGAGCTACTGACCTAAGGGTGTGGTGTTCCACAGGGAGCTACTGACCTAAGGGTGTGGTGTTCCACAGGGAGCTACTGACCTAAGGGCGTGGTGTTCCACAGGGAGCTACTGACCTAAGGGTGTGGTGTTCCACAGGGAGCTACTGACCTAAGGGCGTGGTGTTCCACAGGGAGCTACTGACCTAAGGGCGTGGTGTTCCACAAGGAGCTACTGACCAGGGGGCGTGTGTTCCACAGGGAGCTACTGACCAGGGGGCGTGGTGTTCCACAAGGAGCTACCGACCAGGGGGCGTGTGTTCCACAAGGAGCTACTGACCAGGGGGCGTGGTGTTCCACAAGGAGCTACCGACCAGGGGGCGTGTGTTCCACAAGGAGCTACCGACCAGGGGGCGTGGTGTTCCACAAGGAGCTACTGACCTGAGAGCGTGGGCGCGGAGCTCCTTGGACTGCTGGACCTGTTCCATGGGCAACCCACGGAACGGGGTGAACACCTCTTGGACGTCCGGATGCGTCTCAAACAACCTGTTGGAACAAGTAATGAATTAATCAACAGATTCCAAACAAAAGTTTGTTATCCGCTTTAATCTAAAATCATTAAAACCAAAATGTTTATATCCAGAAAAAAATGGTGATAAGAGTTTAAGGAATCTAGGCATTATATATTTCAAGAATATATTAATTAATCAGCATTCCTCAGTGATTAACTTTGATCAAACTTATCAAATTCTTTCTTTAAAACATTTAATACATTCACAGACACGAAGTAGCAAATCCAATTTTATTTTCGAGGTGTCGGCCTTGAGGGGCTTGGATTATTCCTTTAATAGAGAGGATAAAGGATAATTTTAAAGGCAGCTAGTAAATCAGATCTTGTTGGGAGGGGGCGAGGTGTTCCCTCTAGCTCTGATTGGTCCGGACTGATTGGCAGAACTGAGCCCCAGATGCCGCCAAAAGCATTGATCTGAACCAATCATTGATTCCTGATCTTCAAATTAATGCAATCCTTTATTGCTGATTCAACTGACGCTTTCTCTTACTCTCCAATCTTCCCAATCTTAACCTCTTCCCCCTTTCACCATCTTCTCTCCTTCACAATCTTCCCTCAAGCCTACACAATCTTCCCTCCGCCCTAAATTCACAATCTTCCCTCAAGCCTACACAATCTTCCCTCCGCCCTAAACTCACAATCTTCCCTCAAGCCTACACAATCTTCCCTCCGCCCTAAATTCACAATCTTCCCTTCCGTATTCACACTCACGCGGATCTCGGATAATCCAGCTTACTCAACAGGCAAAACAGAGCTATTCCACGCCTCCTTGGAAGTCCTTGCTGTGTGGACAGAGAGCAAAGGATATAATGACCACAACAGAAGAACGACGCAAGGGGTCGCTGTAATCCTCCAAGCACAGGCAGTGAGGGGTCATACCAGCACAGGCAGTGGGTCAGGTTCTTTGGCAACCTTCACTATAATTTCTGTGTTTGAAAACCTGTTTTAATCGTCTTTGTGATAAAATTCATGTTTTATTTTTACATTTCCAACACGTATTGCATATTTTCTGTCGTTTGCAGGTTAAGTGTGACCAAATAGAGCAACACATGGCTGCTGGACACATAGAATGGAGCAAATCTATTACCATGAGAGACCACACTCTCCCCTTCCAACCACCTGGCTAGTTATTTGTAAATTGACAAGTGAACCTTTGTTCTAAATAGAGATTATTCTCAAGTTATAACTTTATTGTAATATAAATCGTTGGTTTAAAATATAAAAAGTGCATGCTGAAAATGTTTTCATGTAAGAATTTGGTTTTCTGTGAACAGAATTCTCGGGTAAACTGAAATAGTTTTCGAATTCCATATTTCACATTATTGGCAGTAATACACCATATTAACATAAGCAAACTTAATGAAACCTATTCAAACCCTTAACCTAACTATGGATTAAGATTAGTTAATGGTACTAATCATGAAGTTGTTCCCAATCCCTTCTCTTGAGTGGATCTGCTCCCCGAGGACAGGTTGGCAGAATGATTAGGTCCAGTCTGATGGAAACTTTTAATTGCGCATAGACTGTTTATGCTGTGTTGGTGTGAACTAGCCTAGTAGTGCTTGCGGAGGGTTGAGCTTCAGCTCTTTGGTCCCGCCTCTCAACTGTCAATCAACTGGTGTACAGATTCTTGAGCCTACTGGGCTCTATCATATATACATTTGAAACTGTGTATGGAGTCAGCCTCCACCACATCACTGCCTAGTGCATTACATTTGTTAACTACTCTGACACTGAAAAAAGTTTTTTCTAATATCTCTGTGGCTCATGTGGGTACTAAGTTTCCACCTGTGTCCCCTTGTTTGTGTGTCCCTTACGTTAAATAGTCTTTATCTACCGTATGAATTACTCTGAGAATCTTGCATGTGGTGATCATATCCCCCCCTAACTCTTCTGTTTTGCAGCGATATGAGGTTTAGTTCCCGTAGTCTCTCACCCAACCACTTGGGCTGGACGGTAGAGCGACGGTCTCGCTTCATGCAGGTCGGCGTTCAATCCCCGACCATCCAAGTGGTTGGGGGGGAGGGGCACAATTCCTTCCCCCCCCTCCACGTCCTATCCCAAAGCCTTATCCTGACCCCTTCCCAGTGCTATATAGTCTTAATGGCTTAGTGCTTTCCCCTGAAAACTCCCACTCCCGTAGTCTCTCCTCGTATCTCATACCTCTCAGCTCGGGTACTAGTCTGGTGGCAAACCTCTGAACCTTCCGTAATTTAGTTTTGTGCTTGAAATACGGACTCCATGCTGGCGCTGCACACTCCAGAATTGGTGAATTACAGAAGGCCATTTGTGAGTCAATGAGGGCCATTTTGGACATCAGAAATTACTCTTTTTCGAGCATTAATCACGCTTTGAAATATATAAAAGATCTGACGGGATTTTTTGGGCTTGCGAGAATTCCGACTCTATTGTCAGTCAACTTAGAGGTCGTTTTAGCATGGCATGCAGTTCACAATAGGAATCTGGATATAAAATGTTCCCCCAGAAGCCTCATATAAGCGCAGTTTGAAGAATGTTTAGACGACGATGAAGTGATGAAGTAGTGTATGACGATAATGATGGGGATGAGGCAGAAGACAGAGGAGATAAAGATAAGACTAAAAGTCAAATAATAAACAAGGCGAGGGAACAGAAAAAAATGAGCTAAAGAGTAGAGAAGGAAGAACACACACACACACACACACACACACACACACACACACACACACACACACACACACACACACACATTAGGCAGTGATGTGGTGGAGGCTGACTCCATACACAGTTTCAAATGTAGATATGATAGAGCCCAGTAGGCTCAGGAATCTGTACACCAGTTGATTAACGGTTGAGAGGCGGGACCAAAGAGCCAAAGCTCAACCCCCGCAAGCACAATTAGGTGAGTACACACACACACACACACACACACCAGAACGTAATACCAGTAAGTGGAAAGATGATAAGAACGTGCCAAGAGACCAACAGAACAACACACCCAACAGTAACGTGAAAGGTTTGCAGGGAGACAGGTCTCGCGGGTCGAGGCCCCCAGAACCACCTCCGTTCCTGCACCCAGCGCCACCAAGCAAGAGAGATGAACACATCAAAAGTTATATAATACACTTAGGGGGGGAATGAACACGTTCGAAAAAACGAAATGTCGAGAACGAATAAACGAGAGGCCATGAGAGGAAGCTAGAGATGCTGATAAGTAAACAAGAAGTTGAGGCAATGCTAAACATGAAGAATTCAACAATGAAATCATCTCTAGCCTAGCTAAGAGACAGCTGAAGCCAACATCTAGGACAAATAGATAAAAAATCACACCACTAAACACACCATCACACATATATACATCACCAAACATTTCCTCTTTACTGCATTGTTAATTTTTTTTGCTCGATAAGAACATTTCCTATCATGTGTACCTAGCGGGTGGGAAACAGAGACAGAGAGTTTTCAATATCCTGACACACAGCCTTCGGGAATAAAATCTCCATTCATTACAACTTTACCGGTGATAATATTACCTTTACCCTCACTCAGACCCTTCAAGCACACACTCTATGTCCTCGAAACACATTGGATAGTCTCTCAATGTCTCTTATTCTCTCCACTCTCTATCTCATTCTATTCCTGTCTGTATTATACCTAGTTTACCTGCCCGAAACGCTTTGCGTAATAGTGGCTTTAGGCATTGTATGTACTAGCTCTATCTATAAAGCCAACAAACTTTGTAAAATCTCTTTATGTACCTTACCTAAATAAAAATTATTATTATTATTATAGTTCTCTCTCCCTTTCTGTTCGCTCTTTATCTGCCTATTTTCAATTTTTTTTCTTTGGATCTGCTTCGTTTAATGACTGTGTCACTCTTTTATTATTTTCATTTCTCTTTTTTCAACACTGTCTCTTCGTTCTTTCATCTGTCTGTCTGTCTAGTTTTCAATTTAAAAAGTCATTGAAACTTCCAGTGAAATGTTGACAATAGCGGTGCCTACGCTTTGTGTTGTGATGAGGTGATTGTGCTGTGATGAGCTGATTGTGCTGTGATGAGGTGATTGTGCTGTGATGAGGTGATTGTGCTGTGATGAGTTGATTGTGTTGTGATGAGGTGATTGTGCTGTGATGAGGTGATTGCTGTGATGAGGTGATTGTGCTGTGATGAGGTGATTGTGCTGTGATGAGGTGATTGTGTTGTGATGAGCTCATTGTGCTGTGATGAGTTGATTGTGCTGTGATGAGTTGATTGTGCTGTGATGAGCTGATTGTGCTGTGATGAGGTGATTGTGCTGTGATGAGGTGATTGTGTTGTGATGAGGTGATTGTGCTGTGATGAGCTGATTGTGTTGTGATGAGTTGATTGTGCTGTGATGAGCTCATTGTGCTGTGATGAGTTGATTGTGCTGTGATGAGCTGATTGTGCTGTGATGAGGTGATTGTGCTGTGATGAGGTGATTGTGCTGTGATGAGGTGATTGTGCTGTGATGAAGTCAATGTGCTGTGATGAGGTGATTGTGCTGTGATGAAGTCAATGTGCTGTGATGAGGTGATTGTGCTGTGATGAGTTGATTGTGCTGTGATGAGCTGATTGTGCTGTGATGAGCTGATTGTGCTGTGATGAGCTGATTGTGGTGACGAGTTGCTTCTGATCAGCGATGGTTGATTAGTTGATTGTTCCAACCAGGGTTGATGAATTGATCAAGCTGTTAAATGATGAAGAAGATGATGAATATGAAGATTATGAGGATATTAAAGATACGAGCGTGACAGCAGTACTGATGACCACTGCCGGATACCTGTTGTTTGCTAGGTGAACAGAGGCATCAGGTGTAAAGAAACGTTGCCCAAACGTCTCGACGTGGCACTCATTTTGAAGTAGTTTCATAAATTTTCTACCATGTGAACAAATTAATTGTTTTACTCTGTGACGCGTTATTTTTTTTTTAGATCCTGTGCTTAGGAAAAAAAAGTATATTATAATACATATTTTATTTAATATTTTGTCAAAAAAGTATATGTTTCTACAAGAATTTAAATTTTAGTGTTTTCGTAATTAATAATATTAAAAGAAATTGTATTAAAGTTTTTGTTTTTGTTTACACAGCAGTTACAGCCCCGCTCCTGTGCCAGGTAAGTCCACTACGGGCTCACCATAGCCCGTGCTACTTGCCCCGCTCCTGTGCCAGGTAAGTCCACTACGGGCTCACCATAGCCCGTGCTACTTGCCCCGTTCCTGTGCCAGGTAAGTCCACTACGGGCTCACCATAGCCCGTGCTACTTGCCCCGCTCCTGTGCCAGGTAAGTCCACCACGGGCTCACCATAGCCCGTGCTACTTGGAACTTGTTCCGAGCAGCTGAATCTATAACAACAACCTATTTTACACTCGGTACCGCTCCTGTGCCACCTGTGCCAGGTAAGTCCACTACGGGCTCACCGTAGCCCGTGCTACTTGCCCCGTTCCTGTGCCAGGTAAGTCCACTACGGGCTCACCATAGCCCGTGCTACTTGCCCCGTTCCTGTGCCAGGTAAGTCCACTACGGGCTCACCATAGCCCGTGCTACTTGCCCCGTTCCTGTGCCAGGTAAGTCCACTACGGGCTCACCGTAGCCCGTGCTACTTGCCCCGCTCCTGTGCCAGGTAAGTCCACTACGGGCTCACCGTAGCCCGTGCTACTTGCCCCGTTCCTGTGCCAGGTAAGTCCACTACGGGCTCACCATAGCCCGTGCTACTTGCCCCGCTCCTGTGCCAGGTAAGTCCACTACGGGCTCACCGTAGCCCGTGCTACTTGCCCCGTTCCTGTGCCAGGTAAGTCCACTACGGGCTCACCATAGCCCGTGCTACTTGCAACTTTTTGTTCCCAGTAGCTGTATGTAAATTAACCACAACAGGAGAGAGAGAGAGAGAGAGAGAGAGAGAGAGAGAGAGAGAGAGAGAGAGAGAGAGAGAGAGAGAGAGAGAGAGAGAGAGAGAGAGCATTAACCATCTATTATTCAAATTTACTAACTAGCCTTTAAACTGCTCTACCATCGGTCTGATCTCGCAAGAAGCCTACAGGTCTTCTCTGCAGTCTTCCTCTGCTGTAGTGTGCCAGAATTATACAGCTGCTAGAATGCCTTTCTATAATCTACAGGACAGTACCTCTCTCTAATCGACCGGAAACCCTCTCTATAATCTACCAGTGTCCCACTATTTAACGTTGCTGATTTCATCTCTATAATCTAACACGTATACTCTGTAATCTACTAAATATTATGCAAGAGTTCTTCACCTCTCTAAGCTATACTTATCCTCCCTATAATCTACCACAATTCTCCCTTTTATAATCTACCTGAACTTCTAATCATATAATCCACTCGAAGCCCTCTCAATTAATCTACTCGAAGCTCTCTAATATAATCTACTCGAGACTCTTAAAAATATAACCTAAGTGAGACTAATATAATGTTATCTTGAGATGATTTCGGGGCTTTAGTGTCCCCGCGGCCCGGTCCTCGACCAGGCCTCCACCCCCAGGAAGCAGCCCGTGACAGCTGACTAACACCCAGGTACCTATTTTACTGCTAGGTAACAGGGGCATAGGGTGAAAGAAACTCTGCCCATTGTTTCTCGCCGGCGCCTGGGATCGAACCCAGGACCACAGGATCACAAGTCCCGCGTGCTATCCGCTCGGCCGACCGGCTCCCCGAGCCGGTCGGCCGTACTTAAATGTACTATTTACTATGTACTATGTACTATGTACCGTACTATTTAATGTACTTAAAGCTATTTCATCGAATGATATAGTTAAACTGTACTGAAGTTCTGTCAGGTAATCTGCCATTTTTCCTCCTCAGTAATCAGCTTTGTCCAGGAATTTCCATTTCCAGGATGTAGAGATTATTTCCCGGGAAAATATTGGGGAAATTTGGTTCGCAAATTCAAATGATATATTTCTTATTTTGCCACGATAAGAGTCTTTAATTTGACTACCTCCGTCCGAGGGCTAAGGAGGATGAGATGTTTTTTTTTTCTCACACACTTTATATATATTTGTGTGTGTGTGTGTGTGTGTGTGTGTGTGTGTGTGTGTGTGTGTGTGTGTGTGTGTGTGTGTGTGTGTGTGTCTCGATATGCTGGACAGCCATATAAACAGTCCCCTCAGAGAGGTAAATTATTTCTGCTTCTCCATGACATGCTCCTTCACCTTTATTTCAAAATACAAGCAGAAAAATGACTGGGCATTTCTCCTGTTTGACTTCCATTCATATCCACACTCTCTCTTACTGATTCAAGACGTCCTCTTTTCCAAAGCCTTTGTTTGGGGAGTCTCATTGTGTGTGTGTGCGTGCGTGTGTGTGTGTGTGTGTGTGTGTGTGTGTGTGTGTGTGTGTGTGTGTGTGTGTGTGTGTGTGTGTCTGAATGTATATAAGTCTGTCTGTCTGTACCTTATGTTCTGTATTCTGTCTGTATGTATCTTGTACCTGTCTGCTGGAGAAAGTGGAGGGAGGGAGCTATTGCAGGTGTGGAGAGGTGTGGAGGGGGGTATGTGGGTGTGGTGGAGTGGGTGTGGTGGAGTGGGTGTGGTGGAGTGGGTGTGGTGGAGAGAAAGAGAGGGAAGGGGGGGGGGCAGTAAAGGTGGCAGTTTAGGAGAGGGGGGGGGGGTGAGAGGTGTGGAGTGAGGATTGAACACCGACCTGCATGAAGCGAGACCGTCGCTCTACCGTCCAACCCAAGTGGAAGAGACTAATTAGCAAGTATACAGTTGGCAGCCAGTGAAGGAGGCAGTTTGTTCCATGCAGGAGGCAGTTTGTTCCATGCAGGAGGCAGTTTGTACCATGAAGGAGGCAGTTTGTACCATGCAGGAGGCAGTTTGTACCATGAAGGAGGCAGTTTGTACCATGGAGGAGGCAGTTTGTTCCATGCAGGAGGCAGTTTGTTCCATGCAGGAGGCAGTTTGTTCCATGCAGGAGGCAGTTTGTTCCATGCAGGAGGCAGTTTGTACCATGCAGAAGGCAGTTTGTTCCATGCAGGAGGCAGTTTGTTCCATGCAGGAGGCAGTTTGTACCATGAAGGAGGCAGTTTGTTCCATGCAGGAGGCAGTTTGTTCCATGCAGGAGGCAGTTTGTACCATGAAGGAGGCAGTTTGTACCATGCAGGAGGCAGTTTGTACCATGCAGGAGGCAGTTTGTACCATGCAGGAGGCAGTTTGTACCATGCAGGAGGCAGTTTGTTCCATGCAGGAGGCAGTTTGTACCATGCAGGAGGCAGTTTGTACCATGCAGGAGGCAGTTTGTACCATGAAGGAGGCAGTTTGTACCATGCAGGAGGCAGTTTGTTCCATGCAGGAGGCAGTTTGTACCATGCAGGAGGCAGTTTGTACCATGAAGGAGGCAGTTTGTACCATGCAGGAGGCAGTTTGTTCCATGCAGGAGGCAGTTTGTACCATGCAGGAGGCAGTTTGTTCCATGCAGGAGGCAGTTTGTACCATGCAGGAGGCAGTTTGTACCATGCAGGAGGCAGTTTGTACCATGCAGGAGGCAGTTTGTACCATGCAGGAGGCAGTTTGTACCATGCAGGAGGCAGTTTGTACCATGCAGGAGGCAGTTTGTACCATGCAGGAGGCAGTTTGTTCCATGCAGGAGGCAGTTTGTACCATGCAGGAGGCAGTTTGTTCCATGCAGGAGGCAGTTTGTACCATGAAGGAGGCAGTTTGTACCATGCAGGAGGTAGTTTGTACCATGCAGGAGGCAGTTTGTACCATGCAGGAGGCAGTTTGTACCATGAAGGAGGCAGTTTGTACCATGCAGGAGGCAGTTTGTACCATGCAGGAGGCAGTTTGTACCATGCAGGAGGCAGTTTGTTAAATGCAGGAGGCAGTTTGTACCATGCAGGAGGCAGTTTGTACCATGCAGGAGGCAGTTTGTACCATGCAGGAGGCAGTTTGTACCATGCAGGAGGCAGTTTGTACCATGCAGGAGGCAGTTTGTTCCATGCAGGAGGCAGTTTGTACCATGCAGGAGGCAGTTTGTTCCATGCAGGAGGCAGTTTGTACCATGCAGGAGGCAGTTTGTTCCATGCAGGAGGCAGTTTGTACCATGCAGGAGGCAGTTTGTACCATGCAGGAGGCAGTTTGTACCATGCAGGAGGCAGTTTGTACCATGCAGGAGGCAGTTTGTACCATGCAGGAGGCAGTTTGTACCATGCAGGAGGCAGTTTGTACCATGCAGGAGGCAGTTTGTACCATGCAGGAGGCAGTTTGTACCATGCAGGAGGCAGTTTGTTCCATGCAGGAGGCAGTTTGTACCATGCAGGAGGCAGTTTGTACCATGCAGGAGGCAGTTTGTACCATGCAGGAGGCAGTTTGTACCATGCAGGAGGCAGTTTGTACCATGCAGGAGGCAGTTTGTACCATGCAGGAGGCAGTTTGTTCCATGCAGGAGGCAGTTTGTACCATGCAGGAGGCAGTTTGTACCATGCAGGAGGCAGTTTGTACCATGCAGGAGGCAGTTTGTACCATGCAGGAGGCAGTTTGTACCATGCAGGAGGCAGTTTGTACCATGCAGGAGGCATCAGGCGACATCTTCACTACAAATAGAAGTCGTTTGATATTAATGTTGCCTCTCACTTTGATAGTGTCTCTCACTTTGATAGTGTCTCTCACTCTGATAGTGTCTCTCACTTTGATAGTGTCTCTCACTTTGATAGTGTCTCTCACTCTGATAGTGTCTCTCACTCTGATAGTGTCTCTCACTTTGATAGTGTCTCTCACTCTGATAGTGTCTCTTCACTCTCCGTCTGTCAGGGAGACTGTAGGGACGAGTGACCACCTGACTGACTCCCCACACAAGCGACTAACTGGTCGAGAGCCGCGACCATTGACTAGACGAGTCAATCACCCAATCAGTCAGTGACTGGGTGAGCGATTGACTGGAAGAGGCACTAATTGATTGTAAGAAAAGCTGTTACCTGGTCGTGCAACGAATTGATTGTATCATCAACTGTCTGACTGGATGAGCGATTGATTCGGTTAGACAGCGATTGGCTGATTATCTGGACAAGTGACTAGCTGTCTGGACGATATATTGATTGTAAATATGATTTTAGTTGGTTAAGAGTTAATGAGCAAACAGCCAAACAGATTGACAACTTTTAAGTCGTAGTGACACTGATTATCTCAACAAGTCATTGCCTTGACGAGGGGCTGGCAGACTGGCCAATCATAGACTGGGCCAATCACAGACTGGGTCAATCATAGACTGGGCCAATCATAGACTGGGCCAATCATAGACTGGGCCAATCATAGACTGGGCCAATCATAGACTGGGCCAATCATAGACTGGGCCAATCATAGACTGGGCCAATCACAGACTGGGCCAATCACAGTCTGGGCCAATCATAGACTGGTCCAATCATAGACTGGGCCAATCATAGACTGGGCCAATCACAGACTGGGCCAATCACAGACTGGGCCAATCACAGACTGGGCCAATCACAGTCTGGGCCAATCATAGACTGGGCCAATCACAGACTGGGCCAATCACAGACTGGGCCAATCATAGCCTGGGCCAATCATAGACTGGAACACCAACTGACTGAATGACAGAATGGATGGAACCCTAATTATCCAAGCTAATAACTTACGAGTAATTGTGTGGGACCGAGGTACACTCAAACACTTACGAAACATTTACATCTCTCCTCAATCATGGCGGCTTTGTTTACATCTATTCAACAGTTGACAACCTTGGAACCTTAACAAACAACAAAGTTATTTTAGTCTTTAACAACCTCGTGGTCCTTCAGAGCTCATAAACAAATTTAACAACCGTAAACACAGCCGCCGTGATCGAATAAAGATGTAGCGGTTTCGACAGTGGCTGGGTAAAGGCTTGTGGTGAAGAGACCCCTGGACTGGTCAGGGACTATAGATCAAACGGTCTGTTATGCCGTTTCAATGTATGAAGAGTGTACAAAATATGGCATAATAATACATATTCACGATGGAGGAACATTCAGTGATCACCCATCCGGAGTAGAGGGAGCTAGCGAAGAAGGAATGAAAGAAATGAAGAAAGACAATGTCAGGGAAAAAATAAAAGAGCTTCAAGGAATAACTAACTCAAGGAGAAGCAACACAACAACGCAGAAAGCATGCATGAAAAGAATGAAAAAAAATATAGAACTGAGGCTTGGAAAAATATGATAAACGATAAATGAATGAAGACATATAATCCCTTGTATACCACGAAAGCTGTGAACCTAGACTCTGTTATTTAAGATTTAGCTACTCAGAACGAAATGTGCATGTAGCACGGGCTATGGTGAGCCCGTAATTCTGATTCTGGCAGCCCCCTTGTTTTATAAGACAATGAACCAGAATGGTCAAGCTCAACTCTCGAAATTATAATGAAGTGATTATCTGCCCGAAACGCTATGTGTGTGTCAGTGGCTTTACAAGAATGTAAAAACATCAATGCTATGTTATCTTATCAACCCAATGTTCCTTCTGGTGTGTATATATATATAAAACTAAATAAATATGGGCACACTTAGGCGACTAAACACACTCACTAAAACGTCCCACCACACACACTCACCCACGCACTTGCCCACACACACACACCACACACACTCACCACACACACACACACACACTCACCCACACACACACACACACTCACCCACACACTCACCACACACACCCACACACACTCACCACACACACTCACCACACACACACACACTCACCACACACACTCACCACACACACACACTCACCACACACACACACACACACTCACCACACACTCACCACACCTGACCACAACAAGAAAGTCTCACAGGTAATCTCCCTCTCTCCTGCCTGAAGGCATCTTCTCCAAACCTTCAAAGCATCTCAACATTCATATTAGTTCCTGTGGGAGAATCCTCTTCATAAGTTGCTTCTCTTTTTGGCTCTTAAGAGCACTCAGCGCGTCCCAACACAACTTTAAGAGCCTAAAGAGCCAATTTTTGTCCTACCACAGACGTGGCCAGACATTTACAATGCTAACCAGCATTTATATACATTTTCTTCCGTCCTCCATGGACAGGGTGAGAGATTTGTTAAACATATAGTTCAGTGATTTACTGAACAATTAACCAGGTGATTGCAGTGCTTATAAAATGCATACCTAACCTACTCACAGAAATACATAAATGCAAATAACCTAAGCAGTCATGGTTCTCGTGTGTGTGTGTGTGTGTGAGCCGTGACGAGGATTCGAACTTACGTCCGAGAGGATCCCAAACGCTGTCCACTGAGCTACGACATGGTAAAAAGAATGTGTTCATTTGATGCATCACCCTATTGTGATTTCTGTGTGTACTAAACCCTGTTCTCGTGATTCGCAAATAACACTGAAAAAAAAACTCGCGGAATTGCTATGAAAGTTCACAAACGTCTAACTTAAAACAGAGTAACAAATCAGGTTGACAGAGAACGCCCTGTCAACTCGCCTGTCCTTTTTTTGACTGAACATTTTGACAGTGTTTAATCAAAGTGTTGGAAATATTAGGCGATTAAGTTATTGTTGACTTTGTCGGGAAAAATATAAATAACTTTTAATTAAGTTTTCGTATTTTATATACCATATAAAGTGCGTATATATATATATATATATATATATATATATGTCGTACCTAATAGCCAGAACGCACTTCTCAGCCTACTATTCAAGGCCCGATTTGCCTAATAAGCCAAGTTTTCATGAATTAATGTTTTTTCGTCTACCTAACCTACCTAACCTAACCTAACCTAGCTTTTTTTGGCTACCTAACCTAACCTTACCTATAAATATAGGTTAGGTTAGGTTAGGTAGGGTTGGTTAGGTTCGGTCATATATCTACGTTAATTTTAACTCCAATAAAAAAAAATTGACCTCATACATAGAGAAAAGGGTTGCTTTATCATTTCATAAGAAAAAAATTATAGTAAATATATTAATTCAGGAAAACTTGACTTATTAGGCAAATCGGGCCTTGAATAGTAGGCTGAGAAGTGAGTTCTGGCTACTAGGTACGACATATATATATATATATATATATATATATATATATGCCCTATCCACTATATTAATACTGTATATAGAACAAAACATTTTATTAAAAGAGATTGAAGTGAATTGTCTCGTGGTGTATCTGACCTAATTTCATATTTAACTGAGGTCATATTTCCCCCTTTATCTGGGGCCGTGCTCCCTGATCTGTTCTCATTTTCTCCTTATCTGTGGAAATATCTCCCCTTATCTCCAGCTATATCCTTTTATATGACCTCCATTCCCCCTTATGAGGTCATATAAGGTCATGAGGTCATTTATTTTTAACCTCATTTCTCCTCCTCGTTTCAACTTTTCATCTGACTTTATTTCACCTTTTTTTCGTAATCACACATTTCCACACCTAGACACTCATTTCTTTCAACTGTTGTATTTCTTCAATCTTATGTCATTTCCACCTCATTAATGTCATTTCCACCTCAGTTAATGTCATTTTCACCTCAGTTGATGTCAGTTCTACTCTCACTTTATTGAATTTCCAGGGCTTTACTTCTGTGATATTTTTCTGTTCCTTTGAGGAGAATCTTCAAGCCGTCAATGGCATAATATTCATTGTTTTGAAATCCAATACTCTGATGTATTGAGTTTGATACCATTATAGCTTACGTCTCTCTCTCTCTCTCTCTCTCTCTCTCTCTCTCTCTCTCTCTCTCTCTCTCTCTCTCTCTCTCTCTCTCTCTCTCTGTCTCTCTCTGTCTCTCTCTCTCTCTCTGTCTCTCTCTCTCTCTCTCTCTCTCTCTCTCTCTCTCTCTCTCTCTCTCTCTCTCTCTCTCTCTCCCTCTCTCTCACTCTCTCTCACTCTCTCTCCCCCTCTCTCTCACTCTCTCTCTCACTCTCTCTCTCACTCTCTCTCTCACTCTCTCTGTCTCTCTCTCTCTCTCTCTCTCTCTCTCTCTCTCTCTCTCTCTCTCTCACTCTCACTCTCTCTCTCTCTCTCTCTCTCTCTCTCTCTCTCTCTCTTCTTTACCCTCACACACGACATATCATCCACTTACAATCAATCTGTAATGATTATTGTTTTTGAAATTATGACCGATACTGCAGTTAATATAATTATTGGAATTATTATCAATGTTTCGTAATTATTGTGTTGCTAGCCAGTTATAGAATAACAGATAATAAGAGAGAAAATCAGTAAACAAATAAAGGCAAGTTGAACAAGCAGGCAAGTGATGTATAGACAAAAGCAAGCAGGAAAAAAAACAATTTTATACAGTAAACACAGACATACAATCCTCTCATACAACAACCGTTAAGTTATGGATAACAAGCATGATAGCAAATAAGCAAACAAACCTTCTACAAATTCAGAAGTAGATAAGAAAGTGAAGAAACAAGCATAAAACCAAACAACTCACGGATGGAACAAACAAGGAAGCAAAGAATGGATTAAACAAGGAAACAAAGAATAGATTACAAATGCAACGAAGCAATCAATCGATTAAACAAAGAAAAAAATAACGGATTAAACATACGAAGAAGCAAACAAATGACTGAAAAAAAGTTCAATTAGTCATTCCTGTTAAACTTTAAAACTTAGAATATTGAAAATTTCCAGAAATTTTTCGCTCGTCCTAAGGACACGCTCTAATACTTTCTCCAATTCACAGCGTTTTGTTTATAACAATAACTGAAGTTTTATTGTGTAAATTTGTAAATTCAGTCGCATTCTGCTGACAAGTTTAAAGTTTATTTTTTTGCACGTATTTTTGTATTTGTTATAGTGTTATAGTGTTATATGTGTTATAGTCATGTCAGTGTTACTAAGGCTGTAAACACTGTTTGGTGAGTACACACACACACACAACACACACACACACACACACACACACACACACACACACACACACACACACACACACACACAACACACACACACACACACACACACACACACACACACACACACACACACACACACATTTAACGCCAACACTTACCAAATGACAAAGAAAAAAGATTGAAGAGGCTTAATATATGCCATAAGACAGGTGCCAGAGATAAGAGACATGAGCTATGAGGACAAGCTAAGTGATTTAAAACTGTCGACATTGGAAGAGAGAGAGAGAATGAGAAGAAAAATGATGACGATTTACAAGACTGTAAGGATGACAGACAGACTAATGAGAGGCCATCTTCTCCAAGTCAGGCACCACAGAACACGATGGAAGTCAGACTAATGAGAGGCCATCTTCTCCAAGTCAGGCACCACAGAACACGATGGAAGTTGAAAGCACAAACGTGCTAGAGAAATATAAGGAAATACACGTATATAGTGAGACTTACAAACCAGGGGCCAGATTCACGAAAGCACTTACGAACCTGTACATCTTTTCTCAATCTTTGGCGGCTTTGTTTACAATTATTAAACAGTTAATGAGCTTCGAAGCACCAGGAGGCTGTTTACAACAGTAATAACAGTTGATTGGCAAGTTTTCATGCTTGTAAACTGTTTAATAAATGTAACCAAAGTCGTCAAAAATTGAGGAAAGATGTACACGTTCGTAAGTGCTTGCTTAAGTGCTTTCGTGAATCTGGCCCCAGAGCCGGTGGAACCAAACTTCGTAATGAGATATATATATTCTTACGCACCAGGAGCAGTATGAGGCGGAGCCCTAGAGCCACATCTCGATCAGTGTAGACACGACTAGCATGGTACAAGCAGGAAAGCACCCAACAAGCACCATATATTACCCAAGACTGTGTGTGTGTCGATGTGCAGGATGTCATCACATTAATTGGACCCCGGACCATGAATACCATCAAAGGCTCCTCCTATATATATATATACTGACGCTCTAATGACTGCCCATATATGCCCAGATATTTATATATTGTGCAGACAAGGTTGTGTGTGTTTGTGTGTGTGTTTGGTGTGCGACAGGTCTCTCTCTCTCTCTCTCTCTCTCTCTCTCTCTCTCTCTCTCTCTCTCTCTCTCTCTCTCCCTCTCTCTCTCTCTCTCTCTCTCCCTCTCCCTCTCCCTCTCTCTCTCTCTCTCTCCCTCTCTCTCTCTCCCTCTCCCTCTCCCTCTCTCTCTCTCTCTCTCTCTCTCTCTCTGTTCCTTTATCACCCATGCAAGGGAGGATAATGATGGAAGAGAAATGTGGCAATAAGGGACAGATGATACCTTTAACCCAGCAAACACGGCGCTATTTTTACCTTTATTACTTTGATGAAAGTTGTATCAAGGTTGTAACAAGGTTGTAATAAGGTTGTCACAAGGTTGTAATAAGGTTGTCACAAGGTTGTAATAAGGTTGTAACAAGGTTGTCACAAGGTTGTCACAAGGTTGTAATAAGGTTGTCACAAGGTTGTAACAAGGTTGTCACAAGGTTGTAACAAGGTTATCACAAGGTTGCCACAACGTTGCAATAAGGTTGTCACAAGGTTGTCACAAGGTTGCAACAAGGTTGTCACAAGGTTGTCACAAGGTTGTGTGCATGAAGGGTTCTCCCCTCCAAGCACTCTGACCTTTAGGAGATTCAAACACTTGGCACCAAGAATGTGATACTATAATTGTTTTAATATTTTTGTGTAATATGAATTCTGTGTCAACTATTGAATTAATGTAAATGTCTTTGTAATATATTGTATGATTGTATGATTATTATTTGCATACTGTATGGATTTGTGAGCTCCTTAATTGAGGGACCTGTCATTGAGAAAGGTAGAAATTGCCTAAGATTCTCTATACTTTGTATTATATTAATAAATCTTACTTGAATTTCAACCTCGACCCCTCAGTTCATCTCCCTAAGGTCGAAACGAAAGGTCGTTTCGAGCTAATGAGAGAACGAAGATTGAAAAATTGAGGTCATATAGGAGTAATCAGCAACCTCTTTATAGTTACTCTCTCTTAAAAAGAAAATATGTTTGATTTTTAACTCTTTAGTTAAATCTGCACCCTTGGGAACTCTTCCTAGACCTTTACTCAGTGGGCACAATACCCAAGAGTGACGCCAGGCTTGGGTATCGTGCCCAGTGGGCGGGTCAACCTTTGGGGAAGCACCATCAAGCTTTTTTAAGAGGTAAAATGGATTCTGGACTGCGCCCGCCGCCAGCCCAGTAATATATGTACCAATATCACCCCCGTCCCTCTCATTCAGTGAGTTATTCCAACCTCAACCCAGTGGGCAAAAGCCGAACGACACCTTACACTGAATCAACGTTGACCAGACCACACACTAGAAGGTGAAGGGACGACGACGTTTCGGTCCGTCCTGGACCATTCTCAAGTCGATTGTGGTCCAGGACGGAACGAAGTCGATTCACAATCGACTTGAGAATGGTCCAGGACGGACCGAAACGTCGTCGTCCCTTCACCTTCTAGTGTGTGGTCTGGTCAACATACTTTAGCCACGTTATTGTGACTCCTCGCCTGCACAGAATCAACGTTTTTGTCAATATATGCCACTGGGGTCGTGCGTGTTCTCACATAACATCTTACACGTAATGGGGAAATAGCACAGGAAATTTTAATATATTTAGCAAGTGGAATTTGCCGCAGGGAGCGTATATACGATCATATCCAGACTTGGCTCATGCTGGGCCCAGTAAGGTCAAAGGTCATACGAGCCACGGTATGTGACGCCCAGAACTTTCTTATCGTATATACATTTAAAACTGTGTATCGAATTGGCTTGAGCAATTTCCTTCTCTTGTTCGGTATATGCGACTCTTAGACTTAAACAATCTTTCTGACATTCATTTGGCTCATCGATGTTTCCAGTGTCCCGTTTTATTATTCCATAATTTAAACATATTGCTTCTATGCTACTTTGTTAGTCTCCTTAAGTATCTTGTACGTCGTTATCATGTCTGCTCTATTTCTTCTTTCCTTCAGTGTAGTGAGACCCCAGTTTCCTCAGTCTTTCTTCATAGCTCAGTCCTCTTAGCTCAGGAACGAGCCTTATTGCATATTTTTGGACATTCACTAGTTTAGTTTCGTGCTTGTTCAGGTAGGGGTTCCATGCCAGGGCAGCACACTCACTAACAGGTCTCACGAAGGATGTATCCAGGACTTGGAAGGGAGATTTATCCAAGTTCCTGAAGGATAACTGACGAATGTCAGCATGGCATAAGCTGCCCTCTTTATTATACAAAAAACGAAAGTATTTACAACAACTATGTGGACGAAAGTATAAATATATCGTGATGGATCACCAGAAAGTTGACTTTTGTAGCTCTGAACTTAAACAAACCAGAAAAGTTTTCATTTTTATGTTGCTAACAAACCCCTAACTTAACCTAACCTATCCCAACTTAACCTAACCTAAAGGAGAGATTATTTTTATTATCAATAGAAGGCACCAAACTGGGAAGGCTATGTAGCAAATCTCTAAAGGAGAGAGAGAGAGAGAGAGAGAGAGAGAGAGAGAGAGAGAGAGAGAGAGAGAGAGAGAGAGAGAGAGAGAGAGAGAGGTATTAGTATGATGTTGTTTAAATTATATATCTGTCGAAACTAGGCCTTTGAGAACCTTTTGATGTCTGCCACACATTCATATCCAATAAACTAATCAATGCAACTTAAATTTGCCGAGTTCAGTTCAAAATTGGACTCCATCTCTTGCGCTCCTGCTCTCTCGTGGACCTGATTATGAGGTGGGTAGTGGGGGTGGGTAGTGGGGGTGGGTAGTGGGGGTGGGTAGTGGGGTGGGAAGTGGGGGGTGGGTTGTGGGATGGGTTGTGGGATGGGTAGAGGGATGGGTAGAGGGATGAGTAGTGGGGATGGGTAGAGGGATGGGTAGGAGGGATGGTGAAAAGCTGTGATAAAGACTGGCGTCTTCGGAAGACATAAAGAATAATATATAACAATTTAGTGTCACAACTCTTCATATACATTTATTGACTTAACACCTCAGCGCTTTGAAAAAAAAATACATCTTTCTACATATATGTAAATAGAAATATAATAGGTGATTGCAGCGCTTTTTACAATGCTAACGAGCATGAATACATTCCCGCCAGCTCTACAATGACAGAGTTAGAGAGCTGGGACAAAAGATAGCGAGATATCGAGCACTCGACCACATAAGGTGCTCTCAGAGTTTTTATCGTGAGGAAGGAATTTATCCTTTCTGGGAGATCACTTTTACAATAATAATCACTCAAGAAAGCACTTACAAAATATAAAAATATGACACAGCCTCGTGCTAACCTCCCTCAGTGAGACGACGCTACCAACAGTTCTCCAATCTCAAGTCTTTTGTCTTTATTCTGAGTCTGTTTTCTGTTGCTTGGATGCTCTCTAAATCCCCCGGAGCACCTTCACTGCCTCTCCCGCACGTTCCTCCAACTTGTGTACAGTCTTATGGGGGGAGAACGGTGTCGAAGAATGTCCGACAGTCCACCAATATGCGGTCTACCCACACACCTCTGTCGTATCTGATCCCTGTTTCCAGGTCAATGCATGACAAAGTTTGTGACGCAAGATTTGCTATCCATAGACCCATGCAGATGTTTGTACAATGGGTTGCAGTTTAATGCCTCCTGTCTCTTTTTATGTTTTTGATTTGTTTTGTCTATCTTTCAACTTTCCGGCAGTTCACCTGTTTGTAATGATTAGATATATGGTGATAGTGAGGGCGGAGTGTAGTGCTTCAACTTCCCTATCAGTGACCTTGATGGGATTCAGTTAAGTCTGTCAGTCTAAGTTGTGTCTTGTTCCAGAAGGCACTTCATTTCACATTATTTTGATGGTGTTAAACTGAACACCATTCCTCTCGACTCGGTCATTTCTCCTTTACTCTATTGTGAAGCCCTCCTGGATTCTCTTGTAGCGTTCATCAACAAGTGTGTGTGTGTGTGTGTGTGTGTGTGTGTGTGTGTGTGTGTGTGTGTGTGAGAGACCTCTACACAGGCATCATAACATCACACACAATCATAAACTTATGCTATTACGGTTATATGTGATACTTGCTCGTCTGTGTGAGCAGCTCTCCACACCTGGCCACACACTCCACACCTGGCCACACACTCCACACCTGGCCACACACTCCACACCACACCTGCAGCGCCCTCGTCAGCTCTCGGCTGTAACAAGGCCCTCAACACGTAGGTCGATGGAGAAGGCCTTCCTCTCATGTGCTGGAGGCGGAGGTGAAATTGTCGTGGTGCTGCTGGTGGTAGTGGTGGTAGTGGTGGTAGTGGTAGTGGTGGTAGTGGTGGTAGTGGTAGTGGTGGTGGCTTCTGATGCTCTCATGCAACATGAACAAGGTACGCATGTTCCCACTTTGAGGACTCTGCACCGTAGGCTGTGTTCGGAACACCTGGCTGCACTCTCCTCCCCAACCCGTCCTCCATGAATGCACCTCACCACCATTCACTCACCACCATAGACTCACCACCATAGACTCACCACCATAGACTCACCACCACAGGACTAAGCCGAGTGATCTCATCCAAACGTTTAAGGATGGTGCTGATGCCTGTCCTCACCTCAGCTATACATGTTTGCACCACGTAGCTTATTCTCTTGTTTACCTCCCTCTCTTCTCCCTATCTTTACTCCTCTTCTCTCTCTCTTCCTCCCTGGCAGGTCCACCCACCGGAGACCGTAAAGCCTAGCAGAGCCGTATTGCCCAAATCCTCTCGCCAATATTCTGTTCGCCGGTATGAATTTTGGAGTGAGGATATTTTTCTTTATAAACTTTTACCTGCTCCAGTTTTGTTTATATTTATCGATTCAAACTAATGTCTCAAAATCTGCATTAGTGCTTTAAACAGCAGTTAGAACTTGGGTCAATATATCCTGAACTAGGGGTTATCTTGAGGTTATCTTAAGATGATTTCGGGGCTTTTTAGTGTCCCCGCGGCCCGGTCCTCGACCAGACCTCCACCCCCAGGAAGCAGCCCGTGACAGCTGACTAACACCCAGGTACCTATTTTACTGCTAGGTAACAGGGGCATAGGGTGAAAGAAACTCTGCCCAATGTTTCTCGCCGGCGCCTGGGATCGAACCCAGGACCACAGGATCATAAGTCCAGCGTGCTGTCCGCTCGGCCGACCGGCTCCTTCGGGTCGGGGAGTCTTAAATTATGTTGAACTAGTTGACACTAAACATAGCTGTTCCTGATGTCTTAGGTTCAGGAAATTAGTCACCCTTACTAATTAGCTACCTTTTGGACTAAGTAGTTACCACCCTTAGCAGTTATCCTCCCTGTACTTAGTGCCAGCTAGTTCATCATAATCTAGATCTCCTTTAATCACCCAAGTTCACTCTAACAAGCACACTGAACCAGATAATTCAAGACCGATTAGTCATGGAGATATAAACGAGGCAATTTCGCGCTGTAATGAATACAGTCATCACCTGAAATGGCAGGTCATGGAAGGTCAGAGGTGAGATGATGTTTGTTATTCTCGTTGATACAGTCACACGCTTATTCTGCGGACCTCCTGAATTTTCCACTATATATATGTATATATATATATATATTATATATATATATATATATATATATATATATATATATATATATATATATATATATATATATATATATATATATATATGAATGCACCTCAGCATATATATATATATATATATATATATATATATATATATATATATATATATATATATATATATATATATATATATATGCAGGAAAACCACATGTGAAAAATAGAGAATGCTAAACGCGCGTTTTCGGCTTAAATCGCCTTCATCAGTGCACAGTAGAATGAAGATCTTCATTCTACTTTTTTCTGATGAAGGATATTAAATATATATATATATATATATATATATATATATATATATATATATATATATATATATATATATATATTTATATCATGAGGAGATTATCTGCCCACACACACACACACACACACACACACACACACACACACACACACACACACACACACACACACACACACGGAACACTACTTTTACAAGCACTAAAGCAAACATTTACAAACACTTTAGCTGATATTTACTAACTCACAAACAACCATTTACCTCGACGGAGGTCATTTACAGGTCACAGTGTCTACACACACGAGGAGTGAGGCTGACCCTACACCTCTCACCTCCTTCCAAACACTTCCTTCTGCATCCATCTCCTTGAAAAGCTACAAGATCAAAGAATTTCCCTTGAGGCAGTCAAGGTGCTGAAACCACAGCACGTGACGCAAACCACAGCACGTGACGCAAACCACAGCACGTGACGCAAACCACAGCACGTGACGCAAACCACAGCACGTGACGCAAACCACAGCACGTGACGCAAAAGACGTGACGCAAAATGACGCAACTGTCTTGTGAACGGGGCTTCGTTAGTTCTCGGAAAAAACGTCTCTTGTATTTTGTTGTGGATTTCTATGTTTTTCTCCTTTAGTGGCGTCTTGTGATGTCTGTTAGGAGAACAGCATCAAACGCTCGTATTACTAACGTAAGTTAATCAGTGTAAGTGATGGTGTATTCACTTAGTTGTGCTTACGGGGGGTTGAGCTCTGGCTCTTTCGGCCCGCCTCTCAACTGTTTTTTCACACACACACACTCAGGAAGCAGCCCGCAGCAGCTGTCTAACTCCCAGGTACCTATTTACTGTTAGGTAAACAGGGGGAATCAAGGTGGAAGAAACTCATAAATTTCCAACGTCGCCGGGGATCGATCCCCGGACCCCTAGGATTATGAAATCCTCAGTATACACCCTACTCCCCCCCCCCCCTTACACCAGCCACCCCTACCACTCTCCTTCACACGTCACTTTCAATTGCCATTCTCTGACAGTTTCATTTTCATGTATAATCCCGCGAAAATTGCATTTTCTTGGAGTTTTCTTTTTAGTTGTCCCTAAAAATGAGAGAAAATGTGAGAAAAAGATCAGAAATATATTTGTAAGAAATGTATTTAACAACCGTAATGGACCTTCAATCATGTTACGAGCCACCAGACTAGTTCCGGAGCTTTTTTTTTTTTTTTATTATTTTCTACCACAGACGTGGCCAGACATTTACAATGCTAACCAGCATATATACATTTTCTTCTGTCCTCCATGGACAGGGTTAGAGAAGTGTTAAACATACAGTTCAAGGGTTTATTGAACACTCAACCACAGAAGGTGATTCGGTGCTTTTAAAATGCTAAGCTAACCTACATACGTAAATACATAGATACACAGATTTACGTATGCCCTACATAAAGTATTAGATGTGTCTTTTACATAGTGTCATTAATGTACATTCACAAAGGTGAAATGTAATTCTGATCAGCTTCCATATATGCTTTATACCCATACATATACATACACACACACATACACATACATATATACACACACACATGCATTCACATACATTTGTCTCATTTACCCTGACAGGGTGAGGTAGCTGATAAAGAAACTAGTGTGCAATTAAGCACTTAATCACTGAAGGTGATGAAGGTGCTTTTACAAGCTCAGGTTATATAGTTACATCACATACATACATTGTATGATTGATACATTACATGGTCAATTTTGGATACAAGTCCAATATATCATCAAGTGTTCCAGTACTCATATAGTAACTACAGAGTTCAGCATACCTTAGCCCAGGAGGGCGAAAGTCAGTCAGTATTGGACACTCTACAATATAATGTTCAAGAGAGTGCATGTTTTCTCTTTCACAAAGTTGACACATTGTGTACTCGACATTTGGGTTTTGAAAAAGCTGCCAGATACGTCTATATCCCAGGCGTATTCTGGCCACTATAACATCACATTGCCGGGTTCTTGTTCTATTAGTCCCATATGTGAAAGTCCCGGAGCTGAGAGGTGTGAGCTGCAAGCAAAGGCTACGGGAGCTAAACCTCACGTCTCTGGAAAGATTAGGGGGAGACATAATAACCACCTACAAAATTCTCAGGGAAATTGACAGAGTGGACAAACACAAACTATTCAGCATGGGTGGACCACGAACAAGGGGACACAGGTGGAAACTTAGTACCCAAATGAGCCACAGAGATGTTAGAAAGAATGTTTTCTGTGTCGGAGTAGTTAACAGATGGAATGCATTAGGCAGTGATGTGGTGGAGGCTGACTCCATACACAGTTTTAAATGTAGATATGATAGAGCCCAGTAGGCTCAGGAACCTGTACACCAGTTGATTGACAGTTGAGAGGCGGGACCAAAGAGCCAGAGCTCAACTAGATGACTACAAAGTTAATTTTTTTAAGCATTATTCAAGCGCGATCAGAATCCATCAAACCTTTGCGCGTCCTCTTGCGAAACCTGTACATCCTACACCGATCATGGCGGCTCATGTCTGTATCTATGAAGGAGTTTAAGACCTCGAAATCGCTGCAAGGTCGTTTCGACCCGAGGTTGTTAGTCTTAGAAACGATCCCGTAGCTCACAATTGTTTGTAATAAATGCAAACAATGCCGCCATAATTGATGTAAGATGTACAGGTCTCGTAATTAGATACGTAAACACTTTAGGAATCCTGGTAATCCTCTTTCTGTCTCCTTTTGTCTGGGTTATGTCTGGTGTTTGCTGATGCCTTCCTGTCAATCTATCTCTGTCTGCTCTTGTTTACGTGCCTGTCTTCTGTCTGTCTGCCTGTCCCCTGTCTACCTGTCCCTGTGTGCCTGTCTTTATGTATCTGTGTCTGATTTTCCATGTTCAGTTCATCTTATTCTGTTCATATCTCAATTTCTCTATTTGGCTGGAAACTGGTTTTGTCATCCACCAGTCGGTCGAGGTAAGGACATGACCAGGAGAGATAGCCAAGCCTCTCTCCCTTCCTAGCCTTTTCATTTTTCTAGTCTTCTCACAAATTCCTCGCCTATCCCATCCTCCTCCTCCACCTCCTCTCTATCCCTACTGATCCGAGGGGGACACCTTAGACCCCTATCCAAATCTCATCCCTTCAGCGACGACCGGAATGAGATCACGGACCATAAGCCCTTCCCGCCCTGCAAGGAGGGAGGGGTGGGATCTCAGAACTTAAGGAGAGTATTGAGTTTCTGATGAGACA